>NC_056732.1:347920226-348032726 GCF_019279795.1 Protopterus annectens | reverse complement strand
TAAAAATTGAGACAGATATATTGAATGGACAAAAAATAGATTTAAGTAAAGTATACTCTCTTAAAAAGACAGAAACTGAAAAAAAAACTAGGAAAATAACTCTGCTACTACCCAGGCAAATACAGCAATCATTCTAATGTACACATTTCTGGAGTATGTATGTGCGTCTATATACTGGAATGTTAGACATTTCATGAAAATGTATGCTGTCTCTAAAGGAGGATACCACAGCATTATATAAACAAAGAAAGCAAAAATCTATTATATTCATTCATTTTAAAGACTTGTGTTTTTCAACTCAAGTTTAGAATGGAACCAGGCAGAGCCTGTCCTGATAATCCATGGGTGTGAGGCATGAAAGAATTGGGGAAGGGATGCCAGTCCATAGCTAGGTGCATGCCCAGATTTATATACACACAGACAATTCTCAACAAGCTAATTCATCTACCTGCTTGTCCCTGGATACAGTAGGAAAACAGAACTCACAAAGAAGACCCACACAGATATGCACTAATACACTTGATAAAGGAAAAGCAAAAAAGGATTAAATAATTTCTAAAACATTACAATGAAAAAGTAGCACTGAAATCCTTACTAGAGTGCAATCAGTATGAAAAGGTTGCACTGTAAACTCTCATCAGTGAGCTACACTTTAATGACTAGAATTCAATAACCTGCTTCGCTAATTAAATAAACTAGGTAAACAGTAAGAAAAAAACAAACAAAAAAACCTCGAAGCTCTTTATAGTAAGTAACTCAGATTACCTCCATTGACCATAAAATGCTGCCTTTATTTCAGATTTACTCTTAGTGGGTACTCTCCTTACAGATTTTTGAAAATGTCACTTCAAAATGACACTTCTTCACAACAGTTTCAATTTGGGGTTTTAGATGGACCATGCAGTGCCTTAAGATATACCTTTAAATGTCAGAAATGTTACTAACCGATTTGTGGGAGGGTAGGGGTTAGATATTTCTAAGTTTGCTCTAACCTTAGAGCCAAATTCTAAAGCTGCCACTAGCAGCCTGCATCTTTCACCCCAGCCAAAGAATGCATTTGCTTTCTCAACATGTGACTGGTGCAGTAACATTCACAAGGCTAAAGATGTTCCCTCTAATTTCTAATCATACCAGATATGCATGACAGTCAATAGTTAAAAGTTGTTCATATTACTTAAAATAACACAGGCTACTATTCAGACAATTAGTGTTCTACTTATCAGTACTGCAGTATACCATTTGGCAAGTAATCTTTTAGTACCTTTTTTATTGACATGTTTGAATTTATTTTACAGAATGCGTGACCTGCACATCAGCAGCTTGATCGGAGAATAAATGTTCTCCAGCATTAATACATTAAGTAATGCCCACTGAAAAATGATTCTCCCGCTTCATAGCAGCATATTAAGCTACCATGGAACTTGGACTGAAAGAAAGCTAACAGCTGCCATTATTTTAGGCTTGCTAAGCAGGTCTTTTGCTGTTCAGTGAACAAAAAAAAAAATAGGAAAGAATGTGTGAGTGTATGTATGCATGAATGTGAGAGTGACATTGATCAAGTTATTATTTTACACTTGGTAAACAGCGCCTTTGCTGTTTAACAAGTGTAAAAGTAAAAGAAACACAAATAAGAAAGAAAAGCATGTGTGTGTTTTCATGTTTCTGTGTATGTTTGTGAGTGTATGCATACTTGTGTGCATGACAGCGAAGGTGTGTGTATGTATGTGAAGAGTGTGAGTGACTGAGCAGTGGTAGGAGCAGCAGTAGTTAAGACATCTGCATATCTCTTGACCTCTTAGCTCAAGATATCTGAATAGAGCCAAAAATAAAGGGGGAACAAAGGCTCAAAACTAGGAACAGATATTGCTCTTCTAAAATTACAAAGTTGCTTGACTAACAGGATTTGTGTTAACATGCATTTTCTGAACTGTGTGTGTGTGTGTGTGCGTGTGTGTGTGTGTGTGTGTGTGTGTGTGTGTGTGGGTGTGGTACAGACAGAGAGAGAGAAAGCAAGACTGACTGACCAGTGGTGCCAACAGTTAAGAGGTTTGTATACCTCTCAACCTCTTAGCTCAAGAAATCTGGATAAAGCCTAAAATAAAGAGGGCACAACTGCTCAAAAATAGGAACAGATTTTAAATATTGTTGGTATAAAATTGCAAAGTTGCTTGAATATTAGGATTTGTCTTAATTTCCTTCAGAAAATGCATACTAAGTCCGAAACCCAAATATATGTCATTATTTAGTGACTTCAGTCCTCAACGACTGGCAACAAACCACACGTTTTAAGATTAAGGGGCCAAAAAAAGTAGTAAATATTTGGATATTTTTTTTGAAAATGTTATGTTTTGGATGTAATATATTTCCTCTAATACCATTTGCATATAGTATAGCAAGTTTGAAACAGACGGATGAACTACTGAAAAATATATAAAAAAAATAATACACTAATAAAAGAAATAACTAAGTAAAACACAACAACTTTACATGCAGCCCATTCTCTAAGTGCAATAATACCCTCAAGGGTGTGTGTTACTGTGTGAATAACGCCCTTCCAGGGATGTACAGGCCCTCTGCCAGTGGTGTCAGGCCTCATAACACCAGTGGGCAGGTGGTATTTACATAGTTGACACACCCCATTTGACATGATTACTTGCTTACTTTCCTCTTTCAATTAAGGTAAGGCTTCCCAGACACAACTGTCTCTTTCAGTACTGACCTGCAAGCAGCATCCCGAGTAACTTGTGCGCTCAAACATAATGCAAGTGGAGAGTGAGAAAACCTGTACCAAGGATTACAAGATGAAGTCCTTTAGTAGTTCACTGCCTTTAGTATGTAGGCTACGCTACTGGACCTTTTCACCACTGCAGAGAATTCCTGTAGCTGGGCTATTAACATACAACTTATAAAAAAATGACAGCTACTCCCTAACAAGGTGTCATGTGGAGGAAACTTCTTCTAAGTCACACGAAGCTAAATGGTGGTTGTACCTCACTACTGATTCTCTCTCTTTCTGTCTGTCTCTGTCTGTCTTACCTTCTCCATACACAGTGTTGTCCGTCTGTGTTTAAATTCAAAGCACTCTACTACTGACAAAGAAATATGTAGGGAGATGTTCTACTGCTTCTAATAGGGGTTATAGGATTACGTAGGTGCCATGGATATGTCATTCCACAACAGTCAATGTACAAACCAGATCTCTCCACATCTGTGCATCAGGGCATAACACACTATCTTACATTTGCTCTTGAATCATGCTTGTACAGATTTATAGTTCTGTTTTTCACATGACACAATATAGGCTGAAAAACAGTATCAAGTCACAGAAACTTTTTCTGCACCACTTACAAAATTAATGATGATTTTCATTTAAATAATACCTGACTGAATAAAAACTTCAAAACATAGTTGCTTTAAAAAATATTCAATAAAAACAGTGCAGCAGACATTGGTTGCTTGGAAAACAACTCATACTTTTGCTCCACAGTTTATCAATACTTAAACAATACTGTATTTTAGCATGCACACAACTTCTTAACTGATGTTATTTTTACACCTCAAGTTGAAATAAAAGAAAACATTCAATTAATGGAGGTGGGGGGGGGGGGGGGGTGCTTCATTTCTGATACTGTAGCATCACCTTCTGGCCTATAGTATGTATTACAAGGAACCAGAAATATAATTAGAAACACAGTGAATATGGACATAGCACAAACATTTATTTGCTCCTCAAGTATTGCACTTAAAAGGTCTTTTCAATGTGTTGCTTTTTATTAACTTTTTATGTATTACATGGTTGCTGGTAATGAAAACAGGAAAAAGGATCCATTGGCATGTAATGTGAAATCAGCAAAAGTTCTCAAATAAATCTAGCAGCCTAGCAGTGTACTGAATATCTATATGTTTCTTAAGAAGCAGTTATTTTTTAATTATTGGAGTGGAGGGTTGATTGCTGTTTAAACATTGTAAAAATCATCTTGACCACAGTGACCAAATACTCTAAACTAGTATGTGAGTTATTCATATGGTTGAATGAAACAAATTAAAACTAATACAGTTCTCAAATCTCACTTCCTTTCAGGTATAGTGCACACATTGCTCCTCAAAGACCATTTCTCTTCAATGCATTTTTGTATGCCCTTCTGTCTTAACAAGATAGGCACATTTATTATAGACAGGGATGGCTGCTCATCTCCTTAGCCTATGAACTTCAATTTAATTAATTAATTAATTAATTGTACTGTAAGATCAGATACTGCCTTATAAATAAGCATTATAAAGGGCAGTACAGTAATGCAAGTAAACTTACTAAAACAGTTGATATTGAAATGATCACTGCTGCAGTACCCCAAGCTATGGGTTATATCCTACCAAGGATATAACAGCTGGACAGCTTCCAATAATTCAGGGCACTTTCTTCATGCTCAAACCTTTAGGTACCAAGCCCTTCAGAACTTTCATGCTAACTGAGAGAGGGAATCTGAACCCTGACAGGATGTAGCTAGGACTAAAAATATATACAGATGCTGGTATAATCAAAGAACAAAAAGAGGGATGGATGGAGGGAGTAGCTACTGCAGCAGTGATCAATTAAACATATATTATGTTTACTTACACAGCTGGACTATGGCCATCATACTGAGGACTACTGCAGTAGCCTTAGCTATATGGGTAGATTACCAAAGCTTACTACATTTGGGAGGTGGGTGAAGAAGAGTCCAGGAGTTTCTGGAGAAAGGTCCTCGCAAAGTCTGCTCTAGACCTAGAAAAGGAATCATGCTTACAGTGCTTTGTAAAAGTATATACAGCGGACCCAGTTGCAGCTTCTAGAATACTTATAGAATCCAATCCTTTCAAAAAAGCCATAGATGAAGCCAAGAACCTATAGGCTGGCCTTCACGCTGCCTGGAACAGTTTATTTTGTAGTGAGAATAAGAAAAGGTAATAGCCAGAGACAACCATATGAAAATAGTCTGTTTAGACACAGTTGTCCCTTCTTACCTCCACAAGAAATGAACAATTAATCCAAAGACATGAAAGACTTAATTCTATCAGGATAGGACTCAAGTTATCTATGGGCACCCAAGGCAAGCAGTCGCTTTTCTCCCTCATTTTTAGGTTCAGGAAAGAAAACAGGGAGATGAAGATTGTGGCTTAAAGTAAACATGAACACCACTTTAGGCATAAAAAAATGGTTAGATGTCTTTCTGTAATACTGTTGCAGTAGTCTAAACAGAAGGGATTTCCCACCCAGGGCAGCCCAATGCTCGGCCACTATACCAAAGCCTTCTGATCTTGTATGCACTGTACCATCACACCTATGCTCCTTGCACAGAACACAGTGCATAAAAGGGATGTATGGACACAGTTAACCAGAACTTCTTTGACACCATTTTGAACACTATTATTGCTAGCTGGTCTGAATGCCTAGTTGCTGTGCTGAATACCTAGCTGCCAGATAAGTGCCTTGTTGGGTATTTTTTCCTTTGCTTTCCTTGGTCTTGTATTTTATTTTGCTATCTAGAGTTCACGTCATCCAAGAAGGGAAAATGCCAGTGCAGGAGGCAGATTCCCCATAAGGATCGTCAAGAACAGTGTCTTTTTTGTTTGAGTGCTTCCCACGACCATACCTCTTGTAGTATCTGCAAGGCATTTGTGCCCAAGAGCCTCAGAAGCCATTTGTCTTCCCTGGCCAATTATCTTGAAAATCAATGGCTTAAGCAGTTAGCCTAGAGTACAGTGGTAGAATCCTTTAATGCAGAGGTACTCCCGCTAGGCAACAAAAAGGCCAAAAAACTCATCCAGATTCTTTTGCTGCTCAAAGTTCACCAGATGTCCCTCTAGAAGTGGGCAATAGCCCTGTAGGTTGTTTAGCATGACCCCATCAGAGGCTGACATTGATCCATCTTTTCACATGTCCTCTGAGGTTTTGTAGGCATCTGCTCTGGACTCTGAAAGGGGATCATGGTTGATTATCACAGAGGGTCCTAGAGAGATTCTGCAGACATTGGTCAGGGAGGAAGTTCCAGGTTCTCTTATTGAATCTCACCAAGGTGAAGAATCTCCAAAATGTGCTAGGGCTGATGTCTCTTCCAGGAAAAGGCAAAAAACAAAGCATGTTTTGTTCTGTCCTAAGGATCCTCAAGGGAATGACAAGAGTTTATTCAGGCCTTGTTTTCTAACTTGATGACCCAAAGTCTCCTCAAGGGGTTTTGGTGCCTGGTCATCCTTGGACCTTTACCCCTTCTAAATAGATTAGGGAACCAGATTCCTCACATGAGGATTCAGTGTCTGATGAGGGGTCTTTGTCCTATTCTTCACAGATGCCTTTGGCTTATGGCTCTGACTAGCCCTGAGTCTCTGAGGAATTATTCTTTGGGGACAGAATTGCTAGAATGATGGAATACTTTAAGTGGGATTCTTCTCAAGTGTCTGATATTCAGAGAAGATATAATGAGTTGTTTCAGGTGGCTACCCCTACAAAACCACTGGCAGTTCCTCCTGTGTTGACTTGCCTTGTTAGACACTTTCATTGCTTCTTCCAGTTCTCCTGATTCTCGGTCTCCTGCTCCTAAGCAACCTGATATGTTCTGTAAGGTTCCTAAGGATTGTCAATATTTATTTAAATATCCTTCTGCTGATTCTGCTGTGTATCAGATCTCTTCTGACAAACCTTCTTGCCCTCTTCCAAACTTTTGCCCTCTGATAAGGATAGTAGGGGACAATGGAGAGGATTGGTAAGAAAGTGTAGACTGCTTCTACTTTGACCTTTAGGGGTGTTAATTTCCAGACCCACATGACCAGGTATGCTCTGGCCTTGATTGCTCAGTCATGTCACATTATTTCTGACTTCCCTGATTCTCAAGGTAAATCCGCTGCCTTATCTTTTTTACGTTTGACTACTCAAGTGGCTCACCACTCTATTAAATGTACATATGATGCTGCTGATGCCTCTTCTAGGGCTGCAGCTGTTAGGCCTGTCAGGGGGTGTTATTCCTGACTTTGTCTCCAGTTTCTGCCCAAGGACATTAAGGCCAAGTTGTTGGATGCTCCTTTGAATAATAAACATCTTTTTGGGACTGCCTCAGGAGGAAGGCAAAGACTTGCAGGACCTTAAACATATTTTCGCCTCTCCTATCCCTAAGTTCCAGAGAAATTATCCATCTAGATCTGCTTTTGTTTGCAGGCAATCCAGCCAGGCCTCCAAGGGCAGGAAGGGTGTTAGGTGGGCCCCATCTGCTTCTCATATTTATGTGGCCCAGAATCCCTCCTCTAGAGCAACTGCCTCATTTCCTGGAGGCTTTAGGGCCCCTGGTGAACCATTCAACCCTTCCCCCTTCCCAAGTATGAAAGGGTTTTTACTCTTGGATGTTCCTAGTGCCTATTGTTGCAGTTGGAGACCTGGATCTCTCCCTGCTCAACACCATTCTCAAAGTCCCTTATTTTTGGATGCTTACTCTTCAAACCCTGGTTCCTCTTTTACTACGATAGGATTTTCTGGTATCTTTGGATCTGAAAGATGCTTACCTTCATATCCCTATTCACCCTCTTTTTAGGAAGTTTTTACATTTTTCTGGTTCCTACTTTCATTTTCAGTTCTCTGCTTTGCCCTTTGGCCTCTTGACTGCCCCAAGGGTACTCACAAAATTCCTAGCACCTGTGATTGCTTTCTGCAGGCTCCAAGGCATTCAGAGTTTTCCTTATCTAGATGAGCTGTTGCTTCAGTCACCTTCTCCCAGTCACCTGTTACAGGATCTGGAGTTCACCGTCTCTCTTCACAGGTTCATAGGTATAGATTAGTACTAGACTAACTGCCCTCATGGGCCATTTTAAGAATAGCCAATTATCCCATGTGAGAATAAAACCCTGCACCTTGTGCTTCTAAGGTAAGCACCTTAACCATTACACCAACCTCCCACCCAAATAATCACCCCTCCCAAGTCGCGAACCCAGGACCCGATGAACTACAGAATAGTGCATTAGCCCACTAGGCCAACTCAGCTCCTCTTCAAAGTTTGTGGTTTACTATCAACTTCCAAAAGTATCTCCTAACTTCCTCTCAGGATCATGTGTATCTGGGATGTAGGATTCAGTCAGTGCCAAATTTAGTCTCACTTCCACCTCCAAAAGTTCTGTCATTGACAGCCTTCTTTCAGTCTCATACTCCTCTGACTGCCATGCGAGCCAGGGAGTTTCTTCAGGCACTGGGATTCATGGCCTCTTCTATTCCAAATCTCCCTCTTGCCAGGCTGCATATGCAGAAGCTTCAGTGGTACCAGAAATCAATTTGGCTACAGCATTGTCACCCTCTGTATTTCAGTGTACCTCTCCTTCTCTGTCTAAAGAAAGTATTTGAGTGGTGGAGTCAACCCAGGCCTGTGCTTTCAGCCTCCAGTCCCTTCTGAAGAACTGTTCACAGATGCCTCAGACATGGGGTGAGAGGCTTCTTTTGATCACCTGAAGGTTCAGGAGTTCAGGGTCTCTGGAGCCACCCCATCAGAAGTCAGACCATATCAACATCAAACAAATAAGAGCTATGATTCTGGCCCTTCAAGCTTTTCACATCATGTTCTCTTTAGACCCCTTGAAGGTGTACACAGACAACACCACAGTGATGTGGTATGCCAACAAGCAGGGAGGCACAAAATCTTACCTCATCTGCAGGATGGCTTTTTAGGCCTGGGAGGTGGCTCTCGGTTATCAGTTAACTCTTCAGGGAGTATACATTCCTTCAGAGCACAATGAGCAGGTCCAAAACACAGGCTCATTAATGGATGCTTCAGAGAAATGTGTTTCTGGACATTGTCCATCAGTGGGGTGTTCCTAAGGTAGATCTTTTTGTCTTCCCTCTGAACAGGCAGCTTCCTCTCTTCTGTTCCAGAGTGCCATGCCATGTGGCAAGGAAGATGGATGCCCTTTCTTTTCCTTGGAAGGGGATGTTTCTTAATGCTTTCCCTCCTTTTCCACCACTTCCAAGAGTCCTGCAGAAGATTCAGCTGGTCTCCCAAAAACTCATGCTAGGACTTCCTTTTGGCCAGGACAGCACTAGTTTCCCCTCTTAATGCATCTAGCCAGGGGCAATCACCACAAATTACCTCCCCAGCTGGATCTCCTCACACGGGACAAGGGGCCTTTCATCCATCCTCTCGTATCTTCTCATCAACTAACACAGGAGGTGACAGGGTTTTGATCCCTTTCAGGCACCTATTTTCTGAATATGTGCTCAGGATTTTACAGAAGACAGGGAAACCCTCAACCAGGAAATCTTACATGTCCAAATAGAAAAGATCTTCTGTCTGGTGCCATGCTTGCAACTAGGACCCTTTTTCAGTGGGGTGCCCTTTGGCTGTCTCTTATTTATGTGACTCTAGTCTAATCTAGCCTATCCTTCTGTAATGGGCCATTTGTCAGCCATTTCTACTTTTCTGCCCTTGAATCCACCTTTGGCTTCCTGTTTTGAAGTCAAACAATTTTTAAAGGTTTCCTGCATACTAAGCCTCCAAGGAAATATATTCCTCCTCCTTGGGACCTTAATTTTGTTTGGGAAAAATTAACTCAGGCTCCTTTTGGGCCTGCAGATTCTTCATCTTTATAACTTTTGTAATATTCTACTTTTGATGACTGTTTTGTTGCTGGCTCTTACTTCTACTCGGATGGTTTCTGAGCTCCAGGGCCTTATGGCCATTCCTCCTTTTTTGGTGTTTCACGGGGATAGGGTGTCTCCTCATACTAATCTTTTTTTATGCCCAAGGTAGTAAATGAGTTGCCCTCGAAACAGCTGGTACAAATCCCTTCCTTTTTCCCTTTGCCTCAGTCTCCTAGTGAGTGGGTTCTGCACACCTTCAATTTGTACAGACAGCTGAAGTACTATTTGTATAAAACTAAGGCTATTAATAAATCTGATCAGCTTTTTGTTTCCTTTGATCCCAGGACATTTGCTTTGGCTGTTTCTAAGCAAACCATCTCCTCCTGGATATCTAAGGATATTTCCTTTTGTTATAATTTTCATGGCAAATCTCTGTGTACTTCTGTTAGAGCTCATTCCACTAGGGCTATTGCCTCTTCGGGTGCCTTCTTTGAGGGGTTGGACACCAAATGCATCACTGAAGCTGCTACTTGGTCTTCAGTGCATACCTTTACTAACCATTGTAAGTTGGATATGATTTCTAGCACCAAAGCAGGTTTGCTAGAACTATTTTATATGGGTTTTTGAGGGCTCTTCTCAGCCTTCCACCTCCCATTCTGTTTGTTGAGCTTTTTTACTCTCCTTTCTGTTTAGAATACTGCAAGAGTGATGTAGAAGGACATAGTACAGTTGTGTAAGATCTTAGCATAACAGTAGATGTCCTTCTCTTCGCTGTTGCAGTATTGAGTCCCTCCCTCCACTCCCTCTTGTTTGTTCTGGTTTTTGTTTTAGAGTCCCTTCTGGCTGAGGGTTTTCCCTTTTTCTTCTGCATTTTTTTTCTTTTGAATGTCCTTGTGAATTCAGTTCTGGGTAGCTCTGTCCATATGCCCCTAATATACTCTATGTTATATGCATAAATATGATGAACGGTGCATACAAGATCATTAGGCTTTGGTATACTGGCTGAGTGTCAGGCTGCCCTAGGCAGGAGATCCATTCTGTTTAGAATACTGCAACAGTGAAGAGAAGAGGCTCTACTGTTATGGTACAATTTTGCACAATTGTACTCTCTCAAAGAAAACCCGTCTCTGTGGAAGATGACATAGGCCTGACTCTTCACAAGAGCTTGAAACTCAAGATACTCTTCTTGCAAAACTCACAACAATTAGTAAAACAGTTTTCCATATTAAAAACCTCAAATCAGACAGATAAGCCAGATCAAATGAAGCAAGTGCTAGCTTCTGTAACATAAAATTAAGATCCTAATGAGGAACCACAGGTTTTCTTGGAGATCTATTATGCAAAACTCCTTTCAAAAATATTTTGACATGAGAATGCACTGAAAGCAGTGGCTCCATAGGCAGACTTGCTGAAAAGAATGACAAATGAACCTTGATGGAGGAGTAAGAAAGGCCAAAGTATAGTAACTCTCACAAGCACAAAATCAGAGAAACACTAGCCTTGGTACCAACTAGAAAACCTTTTTCTATTTGCTAATATATGCCTTTCAAGTAGAAGGTTTTCTTGCCTCCATTAATACCAGCTACATGTCTTCAGTAAACAGGTGCCTAAAGAGAATTAAGACTCTATCATTCTGGCAATCTATCGAAGTTGATTGGGACTGGAGTGTTGCAAACACCCCTGTTCTTGTGTGAGTAGATCCATTTTGTGAGAAAGCTTGTGGTAACTGCCCCTGGCCATTTCCAAGTGAAGGGAGAACCACCGTTGCCTAGACCAATAGGGAGTCACCACTATGACCTTGGGGGATTCCTTCTGAATATTAAGAAGTACCCTGGACAGCAGTGGAAATGGTGGACAACCATACAGGAATATTCTTGTCCAAGGAAAAAAAAAAGGGCATCTATTTTCCAGAACTTCTTGCGTACAGTCCTGGAGCAGAATTTTGCCAACTGATTGTTCAGAGAGGAGGCAAAGTGGTCTATTTGAGGAAATCACCAGACAGATGGATCAGATCTTGGAAGAGACCTTGATATAGTTTCTACTCGTAAAGATCTACCTTTGTCCTTCTCAGCTTATCTAACATACAATATTGCGCTGCATGCCTGTAGAGTGAGAAGGTGCTGTGAAGCTACATCGCAAGCGAACATGGCTAGTCTGCATAACTGTGGTATTGTCTGTAACCTATCTACCACATAAGGAGTGGTTCTGGCCCAGAAATTGTAGTTATTGGCTGTTTGGGCAGTTTTTCCATCTCTCTCTCTCAACTTTCTGATTTAAAAGCCCGCATTTGCACTTGTTTCCCCCCTTTCCTGTAACTAGTTTAGTCCAGATACAGATTCTTAGTTTTAGCACTTGAATTTGCTTATTCGTGATCAGCACTTGTTCAGAACTTGTTGTAAGCACTAAATAACCTACTAATTACTATAGCACTCAACCTTCCTCATTACCTAGAGGAAAACAGTTTTGGTACATATTTTCCTCACTTGCTTAGAGAAAAACAGCTCTTGTACTCACTTTCCTCACTTATCTAGAGGAAAATTGTTTTTTATTCAGGCATGTCCAAGGGTCAGCTCCCAGTGTTCTCTCCTGTCTATCTGATGAATCTGGGCATCTTGGGGCAATCTAGAAATTGCCTCATGTACAGAGACAACCCTCTTCTCCTATCACCCAACACTACAACCTGTGAGAGATGTACTTATCTAGCCAAACTGGCAGTAAAGCTCTCTCCAACCAAGACTGAACTTGACAGTCAACAGGAGAAGGTAAACACTTTCACCACACCACACTCATCACATAGTCTCACTAAATCTACACCACCAAAATCCACACATAGAAACACAAAAATATTCGCAGAGGCTCTTAATAATAATCTGCTCAAGCAACAGAGACCTCCAAAGCAGAAATGCAAGCAACCTCCACCCCCCAACACAACACAAATGACACATAGCCCGCAGACTCAGTGTGCCACTCAACCACAGCCAATAAGGTAAAACAATGTACCCAACACACTAGTCATAGGTGACTCTATAGTCAGGCACACTGATGTCCCACTCACCAGGCTAAACAAGGAGAAGGTTACTGTCAGCTACCTGCCGGGTGCCAGGATCTGCCACATAACCCACGCACTCAGGTCACTCCACAAGTACAAATATGACTCTGTCATTGTCCATGTTGGTGTGAATGACCTGAGATGTATTTCCCTGGACTACATGAAAAAAGACATGGAAGAGCTCTCTGATCTTGTAGCCCAGGCAGGTATGACCCTAGCCCTGAGTAGCATTCTGCCATCACCCAGAATGATACCGCAGTACAAGGACAAAATGATTGACTTCAACAACTGACTAAGCTTCTGGTGTCATTCTAAAGGGATCCAATATCTGTCTGCCTGGGATGACATGGTTGACAGACCACCATGCTTTTCCAAAGATGGCCTACACCTGTCACCCCTGGGATTCCGGATACTGGCTAAGGTTCTTGCCGCCCCTGTAGTGCCTTTTTTAGGCAAGTTTCAATTGACAAATTCACCACCGTAACAGGAACAGTCAAGCAAAAACTGAGGGTGATGCTACTCAATGCTAGAAGTCTAAATCTCAAAATGCACTCACTCGAGGCACTCCTTAAAATGGAGAACATCGATATCTGTGCAGTGACTGAGACCTGGTTCAAGGTTCCAGAGAGCTATAACTCGTACCACACTTTTCAGCCATGTAACCTGGACCAGAACACCAAAGGCGGTGGTGTGTCCATATTCATTAAGGATATCCACACCTCCAGACTAATTGCTCAGCTTAATGCATCCGAGGTTATTCAAGTGCAACTAACTCTGGGCAAAACTGCAATCTAAACAGATGCCCCACCATGCCCCAGGATTCCCACTCCTCTTTTCTTGATGTACTGGAAAATATTAGGTTTCAACCAAACACCCTAATAATGGGTGATTTCAACTACCCCACCATTAACTGGGAAAACTACTCATGTACCAACTCCTTCATTTAGCGCTTTCTGGAATTCATAAACTCCAATGCCCTGGATCAACTGATCCACACCCCCACCAAAGGCAACAATATCCTAGATCTAGTCATTAGCAACATGAGTGACCAGTGTTCCACACCTGAAGTCAACTCCTCATTGGTCCGATCCAACCATAAGCTAATTACCCTAGATATCCACATCCTGACCCCACCCCCCATTAAGGAAACCACGGTAAAAAATTTCTCCAAATCCAACTTCATGCTTCTTAAGACAGAAGTGGTGAACTTCATGACACCCATGCAGATGGACAATACAATTACAACTACTGAATCCTACACAATTGCACTTTATAAGCACTTGCACGACTGCATGGATCGTGATATCCCAAACAGAACCAAGATGCTATCCTCCAAAAAAAGGAAGCCAATCTGGTGGTTCCCTGCCATAAACAAACTCTACAACAGAAGGAAGAAACTATTGCAAAAGAGAGTAAAATCCCATGAGTGGAGGAGCTCCCTGGTCAACCTCAGTAAGAAGCTGCAATCCCTGATAAAATCCTCCAAAGCTAGCTATGAAAACAAAATCGACATTGATTCTAAAGACAACCACAAAGCATTCTATAGCTATGTCAAGAATCTCAATGGCAACACTCAGATCTGCTCTGAATTACAGCACAATGGCACTAAATATACAGACCCAACTGATACTGCCAACATACTGGCAGATAGGGTCAGTGCTAACTTTATACCACTCTCACCCCCAAAACAACCCAGCTCTATACCAGAAGAATGCAAAGTTCCTGTAATCACGGCTGCACAGGTAAAAACTACACTCTCCAAAGCCAAGAACACAGCATCCATGGGACCAGACAACATCCCAGGCTGAATTCTACACGAACTGGCACCCCACCTAAGTACCATGTTCAATCATAGCCTCACCTCAGGCTATGTGCTTGCTGAATGGCAGACAGCGACGGTTATCCCACTCCACAAGGGGGGAGCCACCACGGACCCTGGGAACTACTGCCCCATTAGCCTGATGAGCCTGGTCTGCAAGGCCATGGAACTTATAAACAAAGACATTGGTAATCTCCAAACTCTTGACCCCAACCAGTTTGGGTTTGTAAAGGGCAGATCATGTCTCCTAAACCTGATAGACTTCTTTGAAGCAGTCACCAAAGCCGTAGACGAGGGTAAGGTGGTTCACACAGCCTATCTAGATCTTGCCAAGGCTTTCGACACCATCCCCCACTCTGGAATTATAGATAAACTCATTAAACTAGGTATAAATCCCTATGTCACAAGATGGGTTGCCAACTGGCTCACTGACAGAACCAACACTGTGAAAGTAGCAGACTCCAAATCCGACTTCAGACCAGTGACAAGTGGAGTACCACAGGGTTCAGTCCTGGGTCCTCTCCTGTTTGACATCTACTTCTCTGAAGTACAGGCTAACACAGAAGGTCTTTGGCTAACGAAGTTCGCAGATGACTGCAAACTAGGAATCATAATCGAAACTCCTAACGATGTGGACATCTTTCAAAAGGGCCTCACTGAGACAGATGCCTTGTGTCAAAGCCATTGCTTCAAGCTCAATGCCAAAAAGTGCACTGTCATCCCCTTTGGTAAAAACTCTGTACCATGAACTACAACATAGGCGGTAGTATACTTAACACTGAAAGTGTGATAAGAGACCTTGGGACACAGGTGGACAGTAGTCTCTCCTTTGATAATCACATCGCCGCAGTAGTCAGGAAGTCCTTCTACATGGCACACCACATCACAAAAGGTTTCTCATCCAGAAAAAAAGAGGTCATTGTTCCCCTCTACACATCACTCATTAGACCCATTATAGAGTACAACGCCCCTTTTGGTATGTACCTCACAAGACATCTACAACAACTGGAAAGGCCGCAGAAATAACTCACAAAGAGGATTACTGGCCTCAAACAGATGCCCTACGCAGACCATCTAAAAAAACTCCAGCTTTACTCTGTTGCATATCGCCTACTCAAAGGTGATCTCTGCCAAACATATAATGCTATGTCAAACCCAGAGCTGTTGGACATGCTCCACTTAAAGAAGTCCCAATCCCTCCGAGCTGCACGCTCTAGGGACCTAAACCTTGTCACAACAATAAACAGAACATGCCGGAGGGATAGATTCCTGTCCCAGAGACTTTCCTTACTCTGGAATAAACTACCTATCTATATCAAACAAAGCTCCTCATTAGTACTCTTCAAGAAAAATCTTGATGATTGGATGGGAAATAGGAAATTCACCCCGGGGATCACTTCTGTGGCTCTGCTCAACAGTGGCACAGGAAAATAATTTTCTTGGGTGGCAAAAGCCAGGGTACCTTTTTGGCTGGGCTTGTGTAGGCCTTAGGGCCGACAGCCTAGTACCTACCTATGAAAAGGTCCAGAGGATCAAAGATGACTCAGAGAGTAAGAATGTACTGTGAAGCTACATCGCAAGCTAACATGGCTAGTCTGCAAAAAGGGGTAAGATATTGTTCCCTTTAGCTTGTTGATGTACCACAACTGTGGTATTGTCTGTAATATCTTGAAGAGGTCCAGAAGATCAAAGATGATTCAGAGACCTAAGTGCCTTGATCAAAACATGTATCTCTTTTATATTTCAGTGCTTGTGTCTGTCCTTGGTGTTCTAACCACCTTGCACTTTTGTCCTTCCTGAAACTGCTCCTAAAGCAAAGTCGTAGTCATCTGTGGTGACTTACTGCTTTGGAGGGAGGAGACCTGGATTTAGGGAAATTTGTAGTCTCCACCAAACGATTCCTCTTTTGACAAACCTCAGAACTGGGATTTGAAAAGATGATGGATGTTGGTGCTGGGACCAAAGAGAATTCAGATATTGTTGTATCTTTCTCATGTAGAGTCTTGGCAGGGCTATCATAATAATAGGTGCCACAAGACTCAAAACCTTGAGGTATTCCCTCGCAGTGACCGAAGACTGAGTGGAAAACCCTGGAGACAGATCTAGATATAGATCTATTTTTTTCTGTGGAAGAATGGCTCTTTGAACTAGGGTGTTTAGCAGATACCTCAGGAACACAATCCTATTTGATAGAGTTAAAAAAGACTTTTGACTGTTCTCTTGGAATCCCAGCGTGTGTATGTGCAAGATATCTCTTATCAAAATGAGAAACTACTGATATTTTGAAAAATTCTGCAAAGATAAGCAAGTTGTATAAATATGGAAAATGTGGATACCCTGAAGCCTGCAATGAGCTATAAATGGAGCAAGAAACTTTGTGAACACTCTTGGTGCAGTGGATAGTCCAAAGGGTAAGACAGAGAACTGATAAAGTGATCCAGACACATAAAACCTTAAGAAACACCTGAAATCTGGATGAAAATGGATGTGATAATACTCAACTTTTACATGTAGTGTTACCTGGAAACTTAAACGAGGAAGAAAAGGTAACAGTCTCCAAGCATTTTCTTTCTTTGGCACCAAAAACATTCCTGAATAAAAACCTTTCCCAAACTGGGAAGGAGGAACCGGCTCTATCACTCCCTGAGACAACATACATTGAAGGACAAAAGAAAACAGAGGAGTCTGGTCTGGTGGAACAGCAAGTACCCCTGGTAAGGAGCAATTTCCTCACACTGCTATCTGTAGCCTTGATGAATTATCTTCAGAACCCATTTGCTTGAAATTATGTATTCCCAAAGACAGATGTGGAGATTCAAACTTTCGGAATGGGTAAAGGGACTGCCAGGGTTGGGTGAGGATGAGGATGAAGTCTCTTAAATAATCATATCGATTTGTTGAACTGTCTTTGGAGGGTTTCCTGTTTTCTTTTTGGAACCCCCTTGCCATTTCATCTGAAACATCTGTTTACTGGCATTTTGCTTAGGCTGTTTCTTTTGCTTCTTACCAAAATTGGATGAGGGGTTACAGAATCCCTTCGAAAATGCAGAAAAAGAGTGGCTGAAAAATCTTACAGATTACTTTTATCAGCTTACCACTCCCATCAGATGTTTTGATAACCTCTGCATCCGAGTGGGCAAAAATTTAATTTCTATTCAAAGAATTTAAAATCTAATTTTTCACATGATCTGGGAGGTTCTCAGAATGCAGCCAGGGAAATCTCCTCAAAACAGCGTCAGTGGACAATGATTTATGACGCGTAAAATGGAAGAAATTAAATCATTTCAAGTAAATCAGATACTGTGCTCTCCTTTGAATCAGAGTCAGAAATTTGAGAAGAAAAGCATGCATTTGTCCTTTCATCTTCATGTCCAAATTCAGAATCTTAAATCTCTGCAGGGAAAGAGGGATCCTTTTTTCTTTTAGTAGAAACCCCCTCATAAGAAGGTTTAATACTCTGAATTACATGCAGAGCCAGATTTAGTAAACTACTCCTTTGGTAGAGAAATTGGAAAATTTGAGGAGGAGCAAATACAAATCTACTGTTTTGTTTCTTTTTGACAGGAAAAATGGGGCCAACGGTGTTGCTAATGGCAACAGCAGCTTTCCCAGGTATGGGCCGAACATTCTGACTGAACAAGGAAGCATACCCTGTTCCCTTTCCAAGGACTGACAAGAGTGGCTCTCCCTTGCACACTGATGGGACCGCAAAACCCAAGAGGATGTGGTTAACTCCCGGTCCATATTCGCTGTTGGTTCTATACTACAGGAAACCGAGGTAAAGGATGAGTGGTGTGAGGAACCAGTTTTTGCAAAGCAGAGTCACCCACATGCAGCTGAGACAGACTACTAGCCTGATGAGGTGGCAAATGCTGTTTGCTTAGCTTTTTCTTTTTGTGGCTGATAGAAGGACTAACCATGGGACCAGTAAATTGTTCCATCGTCAAGCTGAAAATGGTGCCTTTTTCTCAAAGAAAATGAGCAGCATAAGCTGGTAAAAATTTAAAGTTGTTAAAAGTTACTTACCCCCATAAAAGCACAACATAAAACACTTTAATACACTCTGTCAGCCCCAAGAAGTGAAATAAACAAAATTTCTCAACAGAAAAAAATGTTTTTAACTACAACTAAACTGACACGAAAAAGGTGCACTCCAGTTTAAAAGTAGGGCTAAGTCTCATGACAGATTGTTAAAACACAAACTCCTATATTAAAAACAACTTTCTTAAGAAGGAAAGTACATTTAAACAATACATTTTATGTGGAAGGTTTTTCTAAAGGAAACTTATCTGCCTAGCAAAGGAACAGCACAAGGCAAATATCAATCCTCGAAAGCCTGCAGAGGAGCACTCTCTTCGGCAGCAGAAGGCTTTGCACTTGACCCTGCATTTTTAGGCACTTCAGCTCGAACTGCCTAAAATTGTGAGGGTTTGGAAGGTGTTACATCCTGGCTATGGCAGCAATGATGATGAATAACAACAGTATTTTTACAGTAGAAACAAAACTGAAAAACATATCAAACATACGCAGTTGCAGCTTTCTGTCTGAAATTATGAACAAAAAACCCTGTAAAATGCAAGTTACTTCCATTTCATGTATTACGTTTTGTTGTACAGTAAATAGTAAAGACAGAAAATGGCAGCCCTAGAAAGACTTAGACTATCAATAAACACACCAAGCACGGTACAGAAATAGTTTCTTTAAAGACTGATACAGTGGCCCACTGAGGATCCATTTTCAGCCACTACTGTAATGAAGCTTACCAAAGAAAGATTAACCACCACACCACAATGAATCACAGCTGCTGTGTGATTTCAACTGCTGAGATACAGCTTCCTTAAAAGTTCTGCATTTCACAGTAACTGTTTTTACACACACTCAGTACAGCTCTGCACACTAATCACACTGCAACTGTAAAAAAGAAAGATCTGCTCTGGTCAGCTGGAGTACAGGAAGCAAGACAGAGGGGAGATTGCAAACTCAATTCTGCTTTTTAAAATCAGTTTTTATTCCATCACAAGTTTTTTTTTTTTTTTTTTTTTTTTTTTTATGAAAGGTAAACGCTAACTTCTAAAACAGTTGTAAACTAAATACCTTAATACTTCCTGACAGTTTTGGAAGTTTGTTTTCTTAACTCATTCCAAGCTGGACTGTTGTGATGAAAGAAAACACTGTGGAGCAGTTCCTGTCTTCAAGACCATCTCTCAGCAATATAGCAAGCCTAAATTTAAAATTTCCAACCTGTATTTTCAGCAAAATACCAGCAGTAATCAGGATGACTAAATCTGATGAACATCTGGTATCTCATTTGATTTCAAGTGCTAAATAAATCACTGTTACAAGTTTGCTTAAGGGCCATAACTGTGTAAAAGAATGTCAGAAATTGATAAATTGTGGAAAGAAATTGACAAAATAACTACCATAATCAAGAAAACGTCTGAAGATGTTACATCTTTAAAACATAACTGAAACAAGAGCAGGGATTACACTTTCACAGAGATGGTTAAAGCTAAAGCAACCTTTCTGGAGATATCTTTAAACATAAATTGCACCTGTTACTTAGTAAATCAGTACTTGTTCTAAAACGCAGTCATATGGAGCTGAACCTGAATATTGATGATTTAGAAAACCTATCCTGGAGGAAAAACATAATAATGGCATTAGAATATGGTTACAGAAGAAAGACATAAGATTTCTTTGACCCCACTTTCCAAACTGATGAAACTTAAAGTTACAATCCTGTTTAAACTGAAAAAGGTCACTGACCCTTATTTATTATTTATTTAAAAAAAAATTTACCGTGAAAGTCTGCCTGGACATGGGTTCTTTTTCAGCGGAGGCCCGGGGAGAAAAACTCCATTTATAAGTAGTAAGAGTTACAAATTACAATAAGCACATATTAAATTATGCAATTACAGATAGAGAAAAGCACATTTTAGTTAGCAGGATATGTACCAAGCATAAGTAATTTACAATAAGGCAAACAGTTTGTTAACAAGGGTACAAAATGTAGACATGGAGACATATACAGGAAAACTAAGCTTGGTGACTAAGATAACTAAAGTTTACTTGGAGACTCACAATCCATATGCGGAATACTGGAACATACTAATGTCTAGAAGTGGGTAAGTTTGACTCATGCTTGATTCTGCACAGCTCAGAGAGATGGAGAGATGGGGAGATGGGGATTAGTTTAATGCATGAGTATTTGAGTGTAGGTACGGTACGGTTAGTAGAGTCAAGAGTAGGAACTGCCAGGATAGTTGCAGGGGCAAAGCCAAGTATCTATTAAGTGTGATTTTAGAAGGGTTATAAATTGTGTCATAGAGTTGGTAGTGGTTATTGGAGATGGGATTTTGTTGCATATTCTTGAAGTGTAATAGGAGAGGAGTGATTCCCCAGCTGAATTATTCCCTTTTGTGACATCTAGGAGGAGTTTGCTATTTGAGCGGAGGGATCTAGAACAGGTGTGTGGTCTTATAAGAATTTGAAGAGCTGGGGTATTATCTGGTTTCTGGAGTAATTTAAAGGCAAATGTTAACTGGTTGAAGTGCAGCAGCTGAGGATGTTCTAACCAATTGAGTTGTTCATGCGTTCATAGGTAGGTACTAGGCTATTGGCCCTAGGGCCTATATAAGCCTAGCCAAATGGTACCCTGGCTTTTGCCACCCAAGAAAATTATTTTCCTGTGCCCCTGTCAAGCAGAGCCACAGAAGTGATCTCCCAGGTGAATTTCCTATCTCCCATCCAATCATCAAGATTCTTCTTGCAGAGTGCTAATGAGGTGGTTTGTTTGATATAGATAGGTAGTTTGTTCCAGAGTATGGGAAGTCTCTGAGACAGGAATCTATCCCTCCAGCATGTTCTGTTTATTGTAGTGACAATGTTTAGGTCCCTAGAGCGTGTAGCTCGGAGGGATTGGGATTTCCTTCCGTGGAGCATATCCAACAGCTCTGGGTTTGACATAGCTTTGTATGTTAGGCAGAGATCGCCTCTGAGTAGGCGATATGCGATGGAGTAAAGCTGGAGTATTTTGAGACGGTCTGCATAGGGCATCTGTTTGAGGCCAGTAATCCCCTTTATGAGGTATTTCTGTGGCCTTTCCAGTTGTTGTGGATGTCTTGTGAGGTACATACCAAAAGGGGCGTTGTATACAGTGGTGAGACTTGTATGACGCATCTGTGGCAAATTTGGCTATCTTACTGTAACAAGAATTCAATTTGGAGAGGTCAGTTTTGTGGTGGCTGGTTAGTATAGGGAAGGCATATAAGAGGGCTGACAGGAGGTGTGTGCGGGCAACAGTAGTTTTTGTGTTGCCTGCTAAAAATGGCTTATTCCTGTATAATAGACTTAGTTTTTTGTGGACCGTTTTTATGACTTGGGCAATGTGGACATCAAGTTTTAGGTTGTTGTCGATTTCAACTCTCAAAAGTTTGGTATGAGTGTTGGGATGATGGAAGTTTGTTTTTTGGAATGGATCATGAAGGACTGGGAGAAGAAGGAGTTCTTGTTGGGTAGAAGAGAAGGATTTTTGTTTTGCTGGTGTTTAGTACAAGTTGGGAATTAAAGAGCCAGTTTTCTACAGAGAGAAAGGAATCTTGGGTTATGGTGTGCAGTTCTTGCAGGGAGGAGGCTGAACATATTAGAGTTGAGTCGTCTGTGTATTGTATTACTGTTGCATGTGGTGGTGTGGAGCTGGTTGGTGAGGAGGGATAAGAGTAGTGAGCCAAGAACAAGGATGGAGCCTTGTGGAATCTCTATAGAGACTAGGAGAAGTGAGGAGAGCTGTTGTTGCCATTGGATGGCTTGCTGTCATCCTGAAAGGTTACTTCTGAACCAGGAAAGTGATGAGTTACTGATGTTAAGTTTGGAGAGAACCTCAATGAGCTTACTGTGATCTATTATATCAAAGGCTTTAGATAAGTCTAAAAATATGGCAGATACAACTTGCCCTTTGTTTACAGTGTTAAAAAAGGCCATGAGGGGTGTTGTGCTGTGTTGGGGTCAAAAGCTGTGCTGAGTGTTTGATAGGAGTTTGTGTATATGTAGGAAATCCATGAGTTGGAAATGTATGACCCTCTCTAAGATTTTAGATAGGGGAGACAAAAATAGCTATTGGACGATAGTTGTTAAACTCAGTGGAATTACCTCCCTTGTGTAGCGGAATGATGTGGGAGATCTTCCAGATGGGAGGGGCTGTATTTTCTGATATTGATCTGTTTATGAGTACAGTTTACTGGGTATAGAACACAGCATACCCAGTAACTCTAATATGTTCAAGGTTATTGGGAGTATTGGAGGTATATTGTGAGGTAGCTAGGGCTTGGGTAGTTTCAGTAAAGTATTTGTTAAATTGGGTTGCTATGTTGTCAGAGCAAGAAGTTGATGTTGGAGTTGGGGTGGCTACCTTGCTTTGTTGATTGCAGACCAGAAAGTACAGTTTTGTACCTACCATAAATGTAGATGTTCGAAGATCCACATTGCTGCAGTCCTTACATATGGGTAGTCCGCTGTCCTCGGTCGGCCCGAATACCAAAGTATTAGGCTGACGTCGGTCATGGGCGCTCAGATCTGACATCAGAGCGTCAGGGTATAAAAGTGCATGACCGACGTCATATCCTCAGTCTTTTCTTGCCCCAGATGTCAGAAGGCCCTAAAAAGAAAGGCCACAGCCCAAAAACAGGATACCTCCCAACAACATGCCCAACAACCACCATCACCCAAACCATAAAGCCATGGCAAACTACAGTGGGGAAGGAGGGAGGGTAAATTGGACTGCAGCAATGTGGATCTTCGAACATCTACATTTATGGTAGGTACAAAACTGTACTATGTTCTTCATCTCACATTGCTGCAGTCCTTACATATGGGTAGAATCCCAAAGCAGAGGTAAAGGGAGGATGGCAAAATCATAAAGCATTAGGGGCTGCTAAAATGCCCTGCAATATTGCAGTGGCAAATCCAGCCCTAGACTTAGAATAAAGAGGAAGGTGATAATGTTTAGAAAAAGTGTGAACTGAACTCCAAGTGGCTGCTTCCAAAATATCTTTCGTAGCTACCCCCCTCAGAAAAGCAGTAGAAGTGGCAGTAGCTCTAGTGGAATGAGGTCTGATTCCAGCCGGAATCTCCTTACCATGATGGGAATAACAGAAAGAAATGCAAAAACCAATCCATTTAGAAATAGTTTGTTTTGAAACAGGTTTTCCCTGAGAACCCAAAGCAAAAGAGACAAACAACTGCTGAGACTGCCTGAACCCCTTGGTTCTGCTCAAATAATAACGCAACTGCCTGTGAATATCCAAAGTATGCAAAATCTTCTCCCCTTTATTTTGGGGGTTTGCATAAAAAGTAGGCAAATGAATAGCCTGGTTCAAGGCCACACTAGAAACCACTTTAGGCATAAAGGAAGGATTAGTACGCAAAAATACCCTATCCTTATGAAAAATCAGGAAAGGTTCCACTGCCATAAGGGCCTGTAATTCAGAAACCCTTCTTGCAGAGGTAATGGCCAACAAAAAAGCAGTCTTCCATGATAAATACTTTAATTCGGCAGTAGCTGCAGGCTCAAAAGGTTGTAGAGTAAGTTTTTCCAACACAAAATTGAGATCCCAAGCAGGAGTAGGAGCTCTACGTGGGGGTCTTATGTTCTTTGCCCCTCTAAGAAATTGCTTAAACAAAGGATGAGAAAACAAAGGAGGGTCACAGTCATAGTGAGCAGAAATGGCTGCAGCATGAACCTTAATCGAGGAGAAAGACAAACCCTTGTCCAATAACTCAGTAAGATATTGAAGAGAAACACTTAAATCAGGCTTGGAAACATCAAAGTCCTTCGCTTTGCTCCAAATAAAAAAATCTCCTCCATTTATCAGCGTACACTTTCCTTGTACTAGGCCTTCTGGCCTCCAAAATAACATTCAAAACTTGTTGTGGAAGCTGAGACCCTCCAGGGTCTAAAACAGAATATGCCAGGCTGTTAGATGCAGAGACTGAATCTTGACATTGAGGAAGTGATTGCCTTCTTGAGACAAAAGATGCGGAATCAAAGGCAGAGGCCATGGAGGCTCCCGTACTAAACTCCTCAGTAGAGGGTACCAATGCTGTCGAGGCCAATCCGGTGCTATCAGAATCATGGATGGCTTGTCTTTCCTGGCCTTCAAGAGTACCTTGGGAATGAGAGGCAGAGGTGGAAAGGCATAGACATGAAGATTGCTCCAACTGAATGAAAGAGCATCCACCTTCCAAGCTGTGTGATGAAACATTTTTGTGCAAAACCTTGGCAACTGGTAATTTAGTGGAGAAGCGAACAGATCTATGTCTGGAGTTCCCCATAACACTGTCAACTTTTGAAATACATGAGGATCCAGTTTCCACTCGTGAGGATCCACTATTTGTCTGCTCAACACATCTGCTAAGGAGTTCTGTGCTCCTGGTAGAAACCTTGCCTGAAGATTGAGGTGTAAACTGAGAGCAGTCTCCCACAAAATCATCGCTTGCCTGCAAAGAGGGTACGAATGGGTTCCCCCTTGCTTGTTGATGTACCACATGACAGTAGTGTTGTCTGTTTGAATCAACACCTGCCCTGGGTGAAGTAAATCCTTGAAAGCCATCAATGCAAATTGGACTGCTAACATCTCCTTCAAGTTGATATGCAAATGTTGAAGTCTGACAGGCCACGTGTCTTGCACCCATTTTCCATTGAGGTGTGCTCCCAAGCCTTGTCCGAGGCATCTGTCGTTAGAATCTGACTCACCTCTGGTCGGGTCACAGAGAGTCCCTTGTTTAGGTGACATTCCTGAGCCCACCACAAAAATTCCTTCTGAATGCAAGGTATTATCGGAATGACAGTGTCTAGATCTTGGCAGTGTTGTGTCCATACATTTTGAGATACCATTGAAGCTTCCTCATATGCAGTTTGGCATTGGGAAGCACCAGAATACAAGATGCCATGAACCCCAAGGCTTGAAGGACTGTCCTTGCAGTCAGCCTGGACTGTAGAGACATTTGATTGAAATAAAGAGAAAGGCTTCTTTGTTTGTCCGGGGTCAAAAAAGCTATCTGGGAAGCTGTATTCAGTCTCACACCCAGAAAGCACATGTCCTGAGAGGGTACTAGACTGGACTTTGTTTCGTTCACAGAATACCCTAGGCATCTTAACACTACCATCACATACTGAAGATGATGAAGAAGTTCGTCCCTGTCTTGTGCAATAATCAGGCAATCGTCCAAATAAGGATAAATCTGTATTCCTCTTAACCTGAAGAAGGCTATCACTGGAACCAGAACCTTTGTGAACACTCTGGGCGGAGTAGATAAGCCAAAGGGCAATGCAGAGAACTGATAATGTAAATTTCCAGCCCGAAAACGCAGGTACCTCCTGCAACTGGGCCTGATAGGAACATGAAGATAAGCCTCTTTGAGATCCAGAGTTACCATCCAGTGATCTTTTCCCAACAGAGGTAAAAGCTGTTGTAATGTCAGCATTTTGAACTTTGGAATGTCCAGAAAAGTGTTGAGGATAGATAAATCCAAAATTGGTCTCCACGTGTTCCCTTTCTTTGGTACTAGAAACAGGCGAGAATAAAATCCTAGGCCCACTTCTGACAGAGGAACTGGCTGTATAGCTCCTATTTGAAGAAGTAAAGAAATCTGCTTGTGAGCCTCTATCCTTTGCCGAGGAGGAACGTCTGGCATGCCTTTGAAAGGAGGCAATGTATGGAAATAGAACTTGTAGCCTCGGTTTATAATGTCCAAAACCCATTTGTCCTGGGTGACTAAAAGCCAGTTTTGCTTGAAAAGTGCTAACTTTCCTCCCAAAGGAGCTGCCAGGCAAGAGGAATCTGGCAGCTGAAAATGCAGGTCATTGGGCCTGTTTACGAAAGGACTGGCCCCTGCCCTCACCTGCAGATTGTGCAGGCGAACTCCAAGTTCTAGGCCTGAATGTACTGTGAGCTCTGCCCCTGCCACGTCTAGATCTACCCCTAGACTGAGAATCAGAAGAAGGGTACGTCCACCCCTTAGTAGGCCAATTTCTACTAAACTTTGGAGGTTGCACCTGCAAAAAATCTTTAACAGTCTGCATAGACTTAGCCTTGTCTTCCATTTTCTTCAAAACCGACTCCACAGGGGGACGAAACAAAACTTCAGACTGTAAAGGGGCATCCAGAATTCTAGCCTTAACATGCTCAGACAAATTCTGATCCCTAAGCCAGGCGTGCCTACGAAGAACTGAACCAGTGGCAGCCACCCTAGAAGAGGCCTGTATAGCATCAAAACCACACTGCAAAGAATGCTTACCCACCTGTTCAGAGACATGTACTAAGTCCTGCAATTCTTTACACTCTATGCCCTCTGCCAAAGCATCCACTTTAGATTTTAGCTGAGAAAGGAGGAAATTCTGATACTTCAACATATGAAACTGGCAATTTAAAGCTCTCATTGCTAAAGTAGAAGAGGTATACACTTTCTTACCCCATCTATCCAAAGCTCTAGCATCCTTATCTAGTGGAACCGGATTCTTTACAACAGAGGCTCTAACACCCTTAGGCCCCTGACTAATAGTTTCTGGGTCCGCCCTAGGACTCTTATACAGATATTTATGAGCCTCAGGCACCCTGTAATACCTGTCCGGTTTAAAAGGCACAGGGGGCAAAGAATCTGGATTAAGGGAAGCCTCCGAGAAAACATCTTGAACAACATCCAAAACAGGAGGTATAGCCAAAGGTCTATGCTGTGGTAAAAACAAGAATTCCCTAAGCCTCTTCCGTGAATCAGAGAAATCCTGTCCTTCCCACTTAAAATGCTCCCTCATGGAATGCAGAGTTTCTGAAAATGAAAAATCCTCTGGAGGAGAAGCAGAAGGAGTGGAATCCTCTACATCAGAATCCGAATAAGGGAGAAAATCTTGAAAATCCTCAGTAGAAGACTCTGAGTCATCTGAGGCCTGATCCAAACTTTCCAACTCTGGCTCCACCCTGGGCCTCTTATCAGGAGGGGGCATAGAACCTCTAATTAAAGTAATCAAATCTTCTGCCATTTTAAGCATGTGCTTTTTAGGCACAGACCCCGATGTACCAGAAGGGACACCAGAGGAAGGCAAAACAGACCTGCCCTTAGAAGAAGCCTTAGAAATAGAAGCAGAAGGCCTAACTACCTTAGGCATAGAAGGGAGAACAGTAACTTGAGAAGCCCCTTCAGCCTGACCTGATTCCTGGTTGGCCACATCCTGCAAAATCAAAGTTTCCCCCTGGGACTCAACAGAAACTTCAGCCGGATCCACCTGCTCTACAGCAGCTTCTGCAGGACCGGCGTCCGAAACGGACGAATCAACCTGTCTAGGTTTTAAGGATTTGTCTTTGCACTTCTTCGTGGAAGCGGGCGAAAGAGGATCCGACGGCATAATATAATTACACCGCTTACCAAAGACTAACCTAGCACAATCTAACCTCCTTTTTATAGTGCGCTTATTAAACCTAGCACAAAACCGACACCCGACTACGTCGTGGTCCAGTCCCAAACAAGGAATGCAAAGAGAGTGATAATCCTTATGCGGTATCTGTTTCCCACAAGAAATACAATTATTCACTTTTTCTGACATCCGGTAAGTAACTGAGGCAAGAAAAAACAAAAATATTCCCCAACGGGGTACTTAGCCCAACTTGGTTTCGGTCTGAAACTCGGAATTCGAAAATTTCAGAACGCCGAACGGCACTTGCAATGCTGCTTCTGCATCGGACCATGCGGCAAAAAAGACTGAGGATATGACGTCGGTCATGCGCTTTTATACCCTGACGCTCTGATGTCAGATCTGAGCGCCCATGACCGACGTCAGCCTAATACTTTGGTATTCGGGCCGACCGAGGACAGCGGACTACCCATATGTAAGGACTGCAGCAATGTGAGATGAAGAACATCTTTTGAGGGTGATTGTGGTGTTTATTTTGGATAGTGTGATAGTAGTTGATTTTGTCTCATTTTACAAGTTTTTTTGGCTCTATTTCTAAGTTCTAAAAATGCTTATTTTGCAGATTGAGTTTTGGTCTTGTGAAAGTGATCCCAGGCTTTGTTTCTAGCCTTGAGTAGGGATATACATTCCATGCCTAGCCAGGGTGCATACTTGGTTTTTACTCTAATATTTCGGTACTTACGATATATCGCGAACCAGATTTTCATGTCAATTCATGGTTCCTGTTATGGGTGCATTAAAAAACGCAATGAAAAAATTGGGGTGCTCTCTCTCTTATTTAAAGATTTTTTTTTTTCAGTATGAATCCTCAGAAAAGAAAACACTTCTAATAAGTAATGTTTTTTAAAGGAGACGGATATGTGTGGACCCGATCCGATTGGGGGGCGTTTTCACAGAAAGAAGTACTGGTTTTGTGCAATTCTTCTTCCGATTTTGTGTGCATACAACAAACGCTTCAAAACTGTCAGGGGTGTGTGTGACTGAAAAAAAATATATTGGTGTAAGGAAGAAGGAAAGAAAAAAACAACAGAAAAATGACACTCAAACCAAACCAAAAACCACCTTTCTTTGTAAACATTTGTAAAAAAAGAAAGAAAATAAGAGAGAGTTTTTTTACCATGATTTGTCTGTGTTTTTCTCTCAACATTCTTTACTACCTTACCAACAGCTTTGGTTGGTTTTTTGGTTGTGTGGGGTCCTATCCTATAGGATGAAAACAAAACAAGCGAAATGCAAGCAGCTAGGACACACCACGATTCAACGGTGTGTTGTACAACAACAGCTTGATGCCAGATGTCGTTTTCAGTTGGTGGACAACATCCTTCTTTGCTTTTCTTGCTCCTGTATGTTTTCACAAACCATTGAGAAAAAAAAAAAAAAATGGGGGTTTTGCACCCCCATTTTTTTACACATAAACTATATTTTCTCGAACTATATGATTTTTAGAAGGTTAAAAAAATGGGTTTTGCGATACGTAAGTACCAATATTTCTATGGGGAGCGTGGGTATTTACTATATCTAGGAAGGAGGAGTTAAAGAATTTAACAGCCTCATCTAGGGGTAGTAGTCTAAGAGGTTCCCAGTTGCAACTTTTTAGTGCCGGGATAAAAGTTGTTGGGTTGAAGTGTTTTTTTATAACTGGTAAGTGGGTTGGTTAGATTGTTGCAAGCATGTTTGCAGCATGAAGGTTGGCTGATGGTCACACAGGCTATCAGGGAGACATCCTGCGTATGATGCTATGGTGGGGTTGTTGACCAAAATCCAGCCAAGAGTTGACTGTTGCTTAGAAGATTTATCAGTTCTAGCGGTGGATGTGATAAGCTGGGTGAATCCTTGGAGGTTTATATGGGATACTGGGTTCTGAGATGAGACGGTTAACCAATCTATGTTGAAGTCTCCCATGAGGATGGTTTCACAAAAACTGTAGAGTAGATCACTGCCATGTTTTTGGACTTTATAGATCGACAGCTTCTCTTGTATGCTACCAGAGATAATAAATAAGTGATGCTTTTGAACAATGCTGCTTATATTATACCGGATTACTAAAAAAACATAAAAAAGAGAAAGCATGCAAGTAAAAAGAGGGAGAGAGAGATTTATAAGTGGTATAAAGCGTATCTGTAGAAAGGAATATAATACCCTGAAGCCCCATGTTCCTGCTTCAACATAAATCCCACTGACTCTTCTGAGCCTATAGAACAGTATTTCAAATTTACTGCTGAATCATCCTGTACAAACTCTTTGCCTCATCCACTGAAGAGCTATTCTCTCCTTCCCCTCCAAAACAGAAAGAAAGGTGTGTGTTGCGAGGAGGAGGGGGGGGCTATACTTCAATACACAGTCATATTTTAATGTAGAAAGAAGAATCCTGCAGTTTACATGTGGAAATACAATGAAACATGCATCTAAAAGGCAGACAAGCAGTCTGTTTAAACATCACCAAACACTTCCAAGGGCCTTTTCTGTTTCTCCATTCTAAAGGAGTTACAGGGAAATCTTGAAGGTCATTTGCTTAATATAGAATGTGCTTAATCTCAGTCTAATACTTTATTTGATGCTATGTACTTACCCTGCAGGGAATTGAAGAGCCTCTCACTATTTAAGTGAGAAATATAACCTAGCATTGTGTCATGTCCTAATAGGAGTGATGGCCTTATCTAGACTCTTTGTAGACTTGTCTCAAGATCCTCAGTTTTTCAGTACAGTTATACATCTTTTTTTCTCGGTCCTCTTGGAACTTATTTATAAAGGACTGGCCCCCAGTGCCTCATGTCCTCGATAGTCTACTACCATTCTTCTACGCCCTAGACTTGCTCTGGTGTTGCTGGGGCTGGTTATAGATCTTAAGGCCGCATTGGCAGCTTGGCCATTTGTGCTTCCATTTAATGTTTTTAATATGTCTTGCCCACTTTTCCCTTTCTCCACCACCCACACTCACTGGTTGTGTTCAAGGACAAATCACCTCTTTGGACCATGCCTCCCCTTCACCATTGAGCACCCATCCTTTCCTGCCATGCCATCAAATGCTGCTAACTGAACCTGGTTTATCTGGGCTGTAGTTAGGGCTTTCTTCCTCCAAGTCACTGGAGCTGCCTCAGTATAATTACATTTCTCACTTCCAGTCACTCCTGTCTTGCCATTCAAAACTGTAACAATCTGAAGGCCCTTTAATTTATGCTTTCATCACTAGATGTAAACATTGGTAACTTTTATGGATCATTCTAGTACCTTTCTAGGATAGCTAAGTATATTATCAAAGACGGATGACTAGTTCTTAGCAGTACAGTGGTGCATGCTCAGATTCAAAATGCCCAGACATTGTAATAGCTGTGCTTAGGTATGTGTCCCCCTTACCCTATTCCAGCGATGACTGCTATTGAAAGCAACATAAAGTAACAGTGTCTGGTATGCAAAGCATTCTCCAACTCATTACTGATTATTTACTGCACATCAGCAAGTCAAATGGCATCAGAAATACTCAGTCTAGGATATAAACCTCTTCTGCAATATCAACAGAACAGTTTGGAGGGACATGTATATCTCGCAGAGGATACCTCTACTGAGGAACAGACTCCTCAACCACATAAAACAAAGTTCATCCACATCCAAATTTAAGTGCAACTAGATCTAAGGATAGGAAACAAAACATTACCCCTGGACTGCACCCTGTACTAGTAATGGATAGAGGCAGCTCCAAAATGCTTTATTCCATGCATGGGTCCCCTCAAATTATCTATGGTATGATCCCGGTTATTCTCATTAGGGGTAATATATAACTATCGACCATGGGATGAGTAAGACCAAATTACAACTAAATGGGATCGGCTATTATAAGCACACAATGGGAGATTGACTATGCTTAAAATGGCCCATAAAGGTAGCTAAACTAGTACTTCCCTATGAAGTATAAGTGAGCTAAACCCAATAATTAAACTGTGTATATACATATGGATTCCCTGAAAAAGATAAAGAGTGTGTTTGATCGACAGCTGTTCAGTTAACTGTTTATGATCTAGTAACCAGCTGGTCAACAGGTGTCCAAGATCACAAAATTCCATGAGTCAAAGAATTAGAATATATAAAATTAGCATGGGGTGGGTGAGGTGGGTGTAGTTCCCCAGATGTGTGTGTGTGTGTGTGTGTGTGTGTGTGTGTGTGTGTGTGTGTGTGTGTGTGTGTGTGTGTGTGTGTGTGCGCGCGCAGGGGGCTTACTCCCCTTCAAAAACGATGTTTTTTGTTTTTTTTTACCTTGAAATTTTGCATGCACTGAGGCTGCTTCTTGGCGCATACGTAGCCGTCTATCAATGTTGGCATTTTCAACATTTTTGCAAGGCTATTCTACATGCTGATATCTGGTGTTGTTGAGCTTTAGTAATACACCCATACACACACACATAAATATATATATATATATATATATATATATATATATATATATATATATATATATACATATGTATGTATATATATATATATATATATATATATATCTATATATATATATATATATATATAGTTTTTTTTTCTCTTGATGATTTAAATTCTTAATATGGAAAAATGTGTATTTTCAGTTCCTAAAAAGTAGGAGGGTTAAATACCATGGTCAAATGCAAAGCTATGCTACTGAAACTAAAAATACTTTTTTGTACTTTTTTAAGCAGGGTAGAGCACTGATCCACATGGATCTTGTTCAGACTCTGACTGCTCACTGTTACACAGGAGGCAAATGGAGACAGAGAGGAAGCGGTTGGCTTAATCCTCTGCACTTACTGCCAGACACTGGTGCACAGGTACTGTTATTAGAATAAACTAAACTAAAAAAAGGACAACACATTTGATATTTAAAGAGTGGACAGTAAAGTAGCTGCACCAAAACATCCAGAGGAGTTATGGCAATTCATTTCAGCTAAGAGCTGAAATGTTCAAGTGAAAACACTTATCACTGATGGAAAAACAGATATGCTGTGAAGCAAAAAAAGGGATGATAAATCTGTTCTTGTTAATGTTTATGTCCCACGCACTAAAAGCGTACTCCTTCTATCAAGAAACATCTTCTCAGATTGCTACCCAACCAGAAATGATTACCCATGTGTTTAAATGGAGACCTTAATCTAACCTTGATTCCTGAACTGGACAGATCTAGTTCCATTTAGACAGGCACAAAATGAGACTAGCACCATTAAATATATAGGGCATTTTATGTGACAAGTGCACTGACAGTTTTCGACCCCGTATACACTGATTTTATACACTTCAGCTATAACCATACAAAGTAAACAGACTGGGCTAGTCCCCATTCCCAAAAACGACATTTCAGTACATTCACTACATTATTGCCTCTTTTGTGCTGGATCACAAGTATTGCACCCTTGAACCATGCACGTATAGGTGAAACTGCTCAGCTACTTGTGTGGAGAATGAGCCAACAATAGTCAATGACAAGGAATTTCTTACATCCAAAAAAGGAGATATGATAGCTTTCTTGCACTTAAAATTCTTAAGACAACATGCCTCTCAAGTTTCTTGGGAATTTTTTAAACTTATTCAAGCTATGCACTGAAACAATATAGATGTAATGTAAAATAAAATTAATTCAGATATAGCAGGGGCTGAGACACTGGGTAAGAAACCTTATTATAAAGGCCAAAATGAATTTCTAAGGGCTAGAGCAAAAAAGATCATTTAGCAGCATTGCTGATCTACTCAAGGCATGGTCAAGGATTTTGAAAAAGCACTTGATGCAGTAAAACATCCCTTTCTGTGCAAAATGATGGAGAAGCATGACATTCCCAAGTCCTTTATAAAAGGATAAAAGATATGAACCATAGGCTTACGGCTTCCATTTGGATCAACAGTACTACTACTCTATTTTCCTTGGAAAGAAGAACTAATCAGGATGCTTACTGTCTTTGTTACAGTTCTTAATATTCATTAAAACAATGGCAAGCAACTTTAGAAGTGTATCTAAAAGTAAAGAATGGGAGTGTAAGCAAAATCCAGCTAAGGTTAAGCTATTTGCAAATGTTTGCCTTATTTCTAGTTCTAACCCAAACAAAGCCATCCCTGTTATACAGCACATACTTCATGAACCCATTGGTAGTTTTGGGTTTAAATCCAATCTCACAAAATAAATATAATGTCAATTGAAAAATACTCCAGTCAGGGAGCAACCATGGATTGTTTGTATAATGCAAAGTCATAGCTCTTAACTTCTTAGGTTCATAGGTAGGTACTAAGCTATCGGCCCTAGGGCTAATACAAGCCTAGCCAAAAAAGGTACCCTGGCTTTTGCCACCCAAGAAAATTATTTTCCTGTGCCCCTGTTGAGCAGAGCCACAGAGGTGATCCCCGGGGTGAATTTCCTATTTCCCATCCAATCATCAAGATTTTTCTTGAAGAGTGCGAATGAGGAGCATTGTTTGATATAGATAGGTAGTTTGTTCTAGAGTATGGGAAGTCTCTGGGATAGGAATCTATCCCGCCAGCATGTTCTGTTTATTGTGATGGCAAGGTTTCATAGGTTCATAGGTAGGTACTACGCTATCGGCCCAAAGGCCTACGTAAGCCTAGCCAGCAAGGTTCCATGGCTTACGCCACCCAAGAAACTTATTTTCCTGTGCCACTGTCGAGCAGACACACAAAAGTGATCCCCAGGGTGTATTTCTTATTTCCCATCCACTCATCAAGATTTTTCTTGAAGATTGCTAATGAAGAACTTTGCTTGACATAGATGGGTAGCTTGTTCCAGAATATAGGAAGTCTCTGGGACAGGAATCTATCCCTCCAGCGTGTCCTGTTTATTGTGGTGACAAGGTTTAGGTCCCTAGAGTGTGTAGCTCAGAGGGATTGGAATTTCTTTAGGTGTAGCATGTCCAACAGCTCTGGGTTTGACATAGCTTTATATGTTAGGCAGAGATCACCTCGGAGTAGGTGATATGCTACAGAGTAAATCTGGAGTTTTTTGAGGCGGTCGGTGTAAGGCATTTGTTTGAGGCCAGTAATCCTCTTTGTGAGGTACTTCTGTGGCCTTTCCAGCTGCTGCAGATGTCCTGTGAGGTACATTCCAAAAGGGGCATTGTACTCTATAATGGGTCAAATGAGATGTCGAGTAGAGGGGAACAATTACCTCTTTTTTCCTGGATGAGAACCCTTTTATGATGAGGTGTGCCACGTAGAAGGACTTCCTGACTACTGTGGCGATGTGACTATCAAAGGAGAGACTACTGTCCACCTGGGTCCCAAGGTCTCTCATCACACATTCGGTGTTAAGTAGATTGCTGCCTATGTTGTAGTTCATGGGTACAGAATTTTTACCAAAGGGGATGACACTGCACTTTTTTACATTAAGCTTGAGGCCATGGCACTGACACCAAGCATCTTTCTCAGTGAGGCCCTTCTGTAGGATGTCTACATCATTTGGGGACTTGACTATGGCTCCTAGTTTGCAGTCATCTGCGAACTTCATTAGCCAGAGGCCTTCTGTGTTAGCCTGTACTTCAGAGAAGTAGATACCAAACAGGAGAGGTCCCAGGACTGAATCCTGTGGTACTCCACTTGCCACTGCTTTAAGGTCAGATTTAGAGTCTGCAACTTTTACAGTGTGGGTTCTGTCAGTGAGCCAGTTGGCAACCCATCTTGTGATGTAGGGATTTATACCTAGTTTCATGAGTTTAGCTATAATTCCAGAATGGGGGATGATGTCGAAATCCTTGGCGAGGTTAAGATAGGCTGTGTGAACCACCTTACCCTCATCCACGGCTTTGGTGACTGCCTCAAAGAAGTCGATCAGGTTCAGGAGGCATGATCTGCCTGTCACAAACCCGAACTGGGTGGGATCCAGAGTTTGGAGGTTACCAATGTCTTTGTTTACGAGTTCCATGATGACACATTCCATGGTCTTGGAGACCAGGCTCGTCAGGCTAACAGGTCGATAGTTCCCGGGATCAGTGGCGGCTCCTCCTTTGTGGAGTGGGATAACTGTTGCTGTGTGCCATTCAGTGGGCACAAAGCCTGATGCGAGGCTATTATTGAACATGGTGCTTAAGTGGGGAGCCAGTTTATTCTGAAGTTCATGTAAAACGCAGCCTGGGATGTTGTCCGGTCCCATGGATGCTGTGTTTTTGGCTTTAGAGAGTGCAGCTTTTACCTGCGTAGTTGTGATTACAGGGACTCTGCATTCTTCCTTTACAGATATGGGACCTTTAGGGGGTGAGGGGGGGGTAAAGTTAGCACTGAACCGATCTGCCAGGATGTTGGCAATATCAGTTGGTTCTGTAATTTTCATGCCTTTGTGCTGTAACTCAGAGCAGATCTGGGTGTTGCCATCTAGATTCTTGACATAGCTATAGAATGCTTTGTGGTTGTCCTTGGATTTAGTGGCGATTTTGTTTTCGTAGCTAGCTTTGGAGGATCTTATAAGGGATCTCAGCTTCTTTTATCCAGAATTAGGGACAAAGCCAAAAATAATAAGGGACAATGGCCCTAAACTATGAAAACACTTTAAATACTAGTGCTACTGATTTACAAAGCTGAAAGACAAAGACAATGTGAACTGACATGCATGTTCTGCTGTAAAAGAGATTTGTAACAGTAATGACAGTCAATATTTGTTCACTAGTATTCTCTAGCATTTTCTGAGAAAGTCACATTATTTAGGAAGGACAAAGCAACATTTTAATCCCAAATCAAAGACATTCCTGAAAATCAGGGCAGATAAGTGATATGAAAGAGACATACTTAAAAAGGACCCAAAACAAACTGCAGGGTGCTCGATGGGAGGAAGGGAAAAGGCATCAATCATGAAGACGGAGATGCAAAAGTCCTTAAGGAAATATATAACTAAGTGGTACTAGGTCAGACCCCTGCCCTCCACAATAGTAACAGCAGACACAGCGGACACAAGCACCCTGTCTGTGGTATACCGGTGCAGTTGTCTAAGCTAGCAAACTAGGATCACCTGCAAGCTAACCATCTAAGGTGTAATGGGTATCAGCTGCCCAGACTGAGAAATGTTTCCACATGGACCACTCCTATTGTCCGTCGCAGACACTTGGTGTGGGGGGATGAGAATGAGTTTTGGTCTTTCCTGAATTTTGCAATGAGTGTACTTAATGAACATGGTGGGAAACCGTATAGAAATCTCCTATGGACTATACAACTAGAAAAATAGGTAAATAATCCCTGGGATTCATTAATGCTTACACTAACTGTACACAGTTCTGAGTGAACAGACAACACAAGCCTAACTCATACCTTCTTCTTCCGCCTAATTTTAGTTTTCCTTCTGATTTTCTTGCAGACTTAAATATCAAGGGGGATTCATAAAGGTTGCCATAAAGTGTAGACTATACTTACACTTAGTGTAATCTTTTTGAGTGATTAGAAAGCACAAAAAAGGTGGTAGGAATGTTCTAGAATACAGATCATGCACATTTAGTGTAGGCATTAATGAATATGGCCCAAACAACAAAAGCCTTCAGAACAATAAGAAACCTTTATTAATAAAACTTAATCTTACATTATCTGCCGTTTCAGCTATAAAAGCCTTCTAAGGAGAACAGTAAGCCAAAGAACAAACATTTAGATAGCAACTCAATAAAAAAATAGTTAAAATACAGCTAATAAAATAGAGGCATCAATCATATAATTAACAATACGTGCTTTCAATTAATTTCAACATTTAAATCCCTAGCTCTTAAAAATTAAATTTTAATACCATACAACTTTCTTTTAAGTAAATCCCTCACAGGTTTACCACATGTTTTACTGTTAACTTTCTTTCCCTCTAATGTTTCTCTGTACATAATATATAATAATACATATGACTTTGCCTGTTTGTTCCAAGACCCTTTAAAAACATTTGATTTAGTTTTTGTTTTGTATGCTTGGTGAAAATTTGTGTTGTTAGCTTTTGTTTCTGTACTTTCAGGTCAAAGCTGGAGAGTCTTCAGCTCAGCCCATCTACCCTGTTACCAAATGGTAAATAAATGAATGAATGAGGAAATAAATAAATACTAGCTCTTATACCCAAAGAGATACTTTCCAGTAAGGTAACTTTCAAGCTATTTAATTTACTAACATGCACAGTACTGAAATATATTGAATAAGGACTCTCAGTTTAGTCCCTAACATGCTGTTGCACTCTTACCTTAAATTTCCTAATAGTTTCACTTACTTAAAAGAAATGACAGGATGTCAGGGCATAAATAACTGAATCTGTATTATAATATAAACTGTTACACACATCAAATCTATTACCATTAATATTTCTGAAATCCTGGCATATATAAGAAAACACATTACATTTTCTGAGGGAATAGAACCCCCATGTTGCAATATTTGGCCTGGTGCTAAAACAAAGTCAGTTTTTGGTTTTAAGAAGCTGATGTGTATGACAAAATTTGAAATATCAGGAGTTCTTCTATAAGCAACTGTAGGATACCTATTCATTTTCTTACTACAAATGAATTTCTTAAAAACATACCCTAGTGTTTTCTTACTTCTTGTTACTACCGTATCAGTAAAAACAATATAATCCATAACAAAATAAACCAGTATCATATGATTCAGCCTGTCCCCCTTGTTTTGGACTCACATCAGGAGAAAATACTTTTTAAACCAGAAATTCAAAAATGAAAATAAAATGGAGGAATGTTTTCAATTTATTTAGTGCTTTTGTTCTACCAAAAAAAAAAAAAAATCAGAATTAATCAACCCCAAACACTGATCTCAACTCACTGTGCTAATTTTTCTAAACTCTTCAATAATATCCTTATGGGACTATCCCCTATGTACAAACATATAAACAATATCATAAACTTCTTGTAGGATGTTACTGCAAGTGCTACAGGTCATATTGGTTCACAGTATTTTCCTCCATGGTAAAGAAAGTACAGTTGTGCAAGTAAACTTACCATAACAGTAGATGTTCAAACGATTACTGCTGCAGTAGCCTTGTCTATACTGGTTATATCCTGCCAAGAGCGTGACAGTCGGACAGCTTCCAAAGCTTCAGGGCACCTTCCACATGCCCACACTGTCAGGCAGCTCAGGTTAAGCTGACTAAAAGACAAGTATGGGTGGCAAGCCCTTCAGAGCTTTTCTGTCAGCAGAAAAAGGGAAGTTGAGCCATGAAAGGCCAATGCTAGGAAGAACAAAAAATAAATAACCACACCCTGGCATAAATAAAACACAAAAAAACAAGAGGGAATGGAGGAAGGGAGCGGCTATTACAGCAGTGATCATTCCAATATCTACTGTTACAGTAAGTTTACTTATGCAACTGTAATATGTTCATCATAGTAATCACTGCTGCAGTAGCCTTTAGCTATACGGATAGATTACCCTAGCTTACAACGTTTGAGAGGTGGAAGGAAGAGAGTCCAGGAGCACCTGTGGAATGGTCCTTGCAAAGCCTGATCTAGAACTAGAAAAGGAATCAATCATATAATTCTTTGTAAAAGTAGTACAGAGGACAAAGTTACAGTTTCTAGAATTCTTCTAGAATCCAACATTCCAAAAGCCATGGATGAAGCCAAGGCCCTGATAAACAAGGCCTTCACCTTGACTGGAATACTTTTGTTGTGGTGACTATAGTCATAGTCTTAGATAACCATTTGAAAATAGTCTGTTTTGACACAGGTTGTCCCTTCTTATCTTCACAAGAAATAAATAACCACACCCTGGCATCCAAAGAACTGAAAGATTTCGTTCTGTCAAGATAGTACCCGAGATGTCTGTGAACATCCAAGAAGATACGGAGTATCCTTTCACTCCCATTTTTGGGATTAGGAATGAAAATGGCGAAGTGGATGGTCTGGCTTAAACTCAGATACCACTTTAGGTATAAAAGGGTTAGTTCTCAAAGAAACACTGTCCCTGTGGAAAATGAGATACGGTTGACTCAACGTAAAAGCTTGCACCTCAGAAAGTATTCTTGCAGAAGACAGAGCAATCAGTAAAACTAGTTTCCATGTTAAGAACCTCAAGTCACCCAGGTTAGCTGCTTCAAATGGAGCAAGTGTTACCTTCTTTAACACAAAATTAATATCTCAAGGAGTGGCCATCATTTTTCTTGGAGTCTTTTATGCAAAAGCCCTTCCAAAAACATGTTGATATGGGGATGCATTTAAAGAGGAGTATCCATCAGCAGACATGCTTTAATGGCTGATAAATGAACCTTGACAGAGGAGTAAGAAATATCATAGCATAGCAACTCACACAAATATTCTAAATCAGAGAATAACTAGCCCTGAATGGGTGTTGGTTATGTTGCTGGCACCAACTAAGAAACCTTTTCCACTTGCTACCATTTATTTTCTAGTAACAGGCTTTCTTGTCTCCATTAGTACCTGCTGCACATCCTCAGTAAACAGGTGCTTAAAAGGAATTAAGACCCTATCATCCAGGCAGTGAAATGAAGTTGTTTGGTGTTGGGATGCATCAATATCCCTGTTCTTGTGTGAGTAGATGCAGTCTGTGAGGAAGTTTATGGTAATTGACCCTGGTTATTTCCGGAAAAAGGGAGAACTACAGTCGCCTGGGCCAGAAGGGAGTTACCACAATGATCTTGGGGATTCCTTCTGAATCTTCAGAAGTACCCTGGATATTAGTAGGAAGGGTGGAAAGCGTACAGAAACATTCCTAAGGAAAAGAAAAGGCATCTGTCTTGCAGCCCTTTTTGCATTGTGTCCTGCAGCAAAATCTTGCCAATTGCTTGTTCAGAGGAGAAGTAAAGAGAGGAACTCCCCACAGATGGATCAACTCTTGAAAGACCTCTGATCTACTTTCTATTCATGAGGGTCTGCCTTGCATTGCTCAGTTTATCCGCTGGACAATTTTGCTCTGGTGTAGGATGCCTGTAGAATGAGATTGTGCTGTGAAGCTATATCCCAAGTTAACATGGCTAGTCTGAAGAGTGAGGGTATGACCTGGTTCCCCCCCCTTGCTTGCTGATGTACCACATGACTGTGGTATTGTCTATAATAACTTAAAGTGGTGTTAGAGATCAAAGATGATTCTGAGAGTTGAGTATTTTTCTCTTTTGTATTTATGTGCTTGCATCTGTTCATGGTGTCCCACGCACCTTGCACTTTCATCCATCCTGAAACTGCTTCCCAAGCAAAGTTCAAGGTGTCTGTGGTGACTGACTACTTTGGAACACAGACAAAGAAGGGAAGACCTGGATTTAGGGATATCCATTGTCTCGAGCAAGTTATTTCTGTTTTGAAACCCCGGCATTGGGATATAAAAAGATAAGGGGTGTTGGTACTGGGAGAAAAGAAACTGCAGAAACTACTGTACCTTTTTCATGTGGAGTCTTGTCAGGGATATGAGAATCACAGAAGCCATGAAACCCAAAATCCTGAGGTATACCCTCAAAGTGACCAAAGTTTGAGTGGAAGATCACAGAAATAGATCTGTATATCAATCTATTTTTACTAGTTGAAGAAAAGCTCTTTGAACTGTGGCACTAGTTGAAAACCTAGAAACACAATCCCGTGAGAAGGAGTCAAGAAAGACTTCTGAATGTTTTCTTCTAATCCCAACTGGTTGAACAGATTACTCATCCAAGACAGAGATTCCTGATACTTTGAAAAACACTCTGCAAAGATAAACAAGTCATCTAAATATAGAAAATGTGGATACCCTGCAGCCTGCAATGAGTTATAACTGGTGCTAGACACTGTGTGAGCACTCTTTGTGCAATGGAGCAAAGGGTAAGGCACAGAACTGCTAACATGATCCAGACACACAAAACCCTAAAACATGCCTGACATCTGGATGAATAGGAATGTGATGATAAGCATCTTTTAAATCTAGTTTTGTCAGGAGACTTGAATGAGGAAGAATAGATAAGTTGTGATGCGACATCCTTTTGAATTTGGTCGCTATCACAAACAGGTTTAGGAAAGAGAGATACAGAGCTGGTCTCCAAGCATTTTCCTTCTTTGGCAGTAAAAAACATCCTTGAATAAATTCTCTTCCCACTTGGGAATGGGAAACTTGTTCAATCAGTCCCTACAATAGCATGTTCATAGGTAGGTACTAGGCTATCTGCCCGAAGGCATTTATAAGCCTAGCCAGAATGTGTTGGCTTTTGCCACCCCCTTAGATTAGTTTCCTGTGCCTCTGTCCAGCAGAGCCATTGTTGTGATCCTCAGGGTAAACTTTCTGTTTCCCATCCACTCATCAAGGTTTCTCTTGAAGAGTGTTAGCAAGGAGCTCTGCCTAATGTAGATTGGGATCTTGTTCCAAAGTATGGGAAGTCCCTGGGACAGGAATCTATCCCTCCAGCAAGTCTTATTTATTGTTGTGGTGAGGATTAGATCCCTAGAGCATGTAGCTCGAGGGGATATGGTTTTCTTAGATGGAGCATATCCATCAATTCTAGGTTGGACATGGCCTTGTATGTCAGGCAGAGATCACCTCTGAGTAGGCGGTATGCAACCAAGTACAGCTAGAGTTTCTTCAGTCGAGCTGCATAGGGCATCTGTTTGAGGCCAGTGATCCTCTTGGTGAGGTGCTTCTGTGGTCTTTCCAGCTGTTGCAGGTGCTTCTGTGGTCTTTCCAGCTGTTGCAGGTGTCTTGTAAGGTACATCCAAAATGGGACATTGTACTCTATGATGAGTCTGATGAGTGATGAGTAGAGGGGTACAATGACCTCTTTTGATCTGGATGCAAACCCTTTTGTGATTAGGTGGGTCACATAGAAGGATTTTCTAACCACTTTGGCAATGTGATTATCAAAGGAGAAATTCCTATCTACTTGGGTCCCCAGATCCCTTATTACGTCTTCCGTATTTAGGGAACTACCACCTATGGGGTAGTTTGTGGGTACTTTGTTTTTTCAAAGGGGATGACTATGCACCTTTTGGCATTTAGCTTGAGGCCATGGTTTTGACACCAGGTATCTGTCTCAGTGAGACCCTTTTGGAGGATGTCTGTGTCAGCTGGAGAGTCAATTATAGCCCCTAGTTTGCAGTCATCTGCGAAATTGGTCAGCCATAGTCCTCCTGTGCTTGCCTGCACCTCTGAGAAGTATATGCCGAACAGGAGGGGTCCTAGGACTGAGCCCTGGGGAACGCCACTTGTAACCGGTTTAGAGTCAGACCTAGCTCCCGCAACTCTTACCATGTGGGTTCTGATCGTGAGCCAGCTGGCAACCCATCTTGTGACATAGGGGTTTATGTTCAGGCTGGTCAGCTTGTCTATAATACCAGAATGGGGAATAGTATCGAAGGCCTTTGTGAAGTCTAGGAAGGCTGTGTGAGCCACCTTTCCCTCGTCTATAGCCTTGGTAACTGTCACAAAGAAGTCCACCAGGTTTAGGAGGCATGATCTGCCCTTGACAAAGCTGAACTGGGTAGGGTCCAGTGTTTGGAGGTTCATAGTGTCTCTGTTAATGAGATCCATGATGATGTGCTCCATAGCCTTGCAGACCAAGCTAGTCAGGCTTATAGGGCGATAGTTCCTGGGGTCTTTTGTGGCTCCACCTTTATGGAGTGGAATAACTGTTGCTGTGCGCCACTCTATGGGCATGTAAGCCCATGGAGAGGCTGAGTTTGAACAGTGTGTTTAGGTGTGGGGTTAGTTCATCTTTGAGCTCGTGTACAACGCAGCCTGGGACACCGTCCAGTCCCATTGATGCTGTGTTTTTGGCTTCGTAGAGGGCTGTTTTAACCTGAGTGTCTGTGATTTCAGGGCCACTACATTCTTCTGGTATGGTTATGGGCCCTTTTGGGGGTGAGAGGGGGAGATGTTTGCACTGAACCTGTCTGCCAGGATGTTGGCGATATCAGTCGGTTCAGTGTATTTTGTGCCATTCTGCACTAACTCCCAGCAGATCTGAGAATTGCCACTTAGATTCTTGACATAGCTAAAGAATGTCTTGTGGTTATCTTTGGGGTCCTTGTGATGAAGGACAGTTGGAAACAAGAGTCTGGTCTGGAGAGTGAAGAATTACACTCCTAGAAAGGAGGATTTTCCTCCCACTGCTGCCTGAAAACTTGATGAATGATCTTCAGAACACAATTGTCTGAAACTGTTGCAAACAGAAAAGTGGAGAACAGACTTTCTGAATTAAAAAATGGGCTGCTGGGTTGGAGGGGAGAGTAAAGATTCTAAAATACTCATTTTGATATGTTGGACAGTCCTTGATTTTCAGAGATTTCAGAGTTCTTCTTGGGAATGTCTTGCCATTTCTTCTTAAATGCCTGTTTACTTGTACTTTGCTAAGACTGTTAATTTTCTTTCTTACCAAAATTAGATGAGGAGATGCAGAATCCCTTGGAAAGCTTAGAAAACGAGAGCTGAACAATCTTAGAGATACTCTGTATCAGCTTACCACTTTTATCAAACTTTTTGATCACCTCTGCAGCAGAGGCACCAAAAACTACATCTCTGTCTGCAGGCAGTAACACACAAATCAGGAAATTCCTTCTGTTATAGCCCATATTTTCTGAGGGACTAAGAAACCTCAGTGTTCTCCCACTGAAACCGCTGACATTTCTAGCAACAGTCCCAAAGAAAGAGAACTTCCCACAAAGGAGGTCAGTACTGAGCTCTCCTCTGAATCTGAATCAGAAATCTGAGAAGAAACCCCTGTATCTGTCCCTTCATCCTCCCATACAGATTCAGAATCTTGAATCTCTACAGGGGGAGTAGATACATGCTCAGTTTTGTTTCTTTTTGATAGGAAAAAGGGGGCCAATTGTATTAATAATGGCAGCAGCTTCCCCCAGGGATGGGCACACCATTCTGAGAAAACGGAAGTCTTCCCCGTTCCCTCTGTCAGGACTGACAAGAGTGGCTTTCATGGTTCTTCTTTGCCCACTGAGAGGACCACAACAGCTGCAGAAGACATGGTTAACCTCCTGTCCATAGTGGCTGTAAGTGCTACACCAGGAGGATCTGGGGTAACAGATGAGTGGTCTGAGGTACAGATAATGGTCACAGTAGAGTCACACAACTGTGGGTGAGGCAAATTGCTACCCTGCTATGATGGCAAAGGCTGTTTTCTTAACTTTTTCTTTTCATACTGGAAAAAGGACTGGCAGGTTGTACCATGGTCAAGCCAAAACTGTCTATCTTTCCCAGGGAAAACAAGCAGCACATACCAGTAAACACTAAGTGTCTTTAAAAGTCACTTTTTTCACAGATGAATGCAGTAAAAGGCACTTTCAAACACTTTGCCAGCGCCACAAAGTAAAATAAATACAATTTCTGCACAAAAAAAATGTTTTCAATTACTTTAAACAACTTTTAAACTGACGGGGTAAACAATCGCTCCCATTTAAAAGTACAGTACGGTCTCATTGCAGTCTATTAAACACAAACCCCAAGCTTTAAAACAACTTTTCTGAAGAGAAAATAATTAATAGTAAACAAAATATATTGAAAGGAAAGTTTTTTTTTACCCAATGGGAACGTATATGTCCAGCAAAGGAACAGGAGAACAGAGGTCAACAGTCAATCCTCAAAAGCCTCAGAGGTGCATACTCTTAAGTGGGAGTAAAGATCTGAAGTGCTTGGCACCCAAACTTGTCTTTTAATCAGCTCAGCTCATGTTGACAAACAGCTAGGTCATGTGGAAGGTGCCCTTAAACTTTGGTAGTGGCTAGCTGTTATATCCTTGGCATGATATAACCCATAAAGCTAAGGCTACTGCAGCAGTGATCAATAGGATGAACATCTGGTTCTACCACTCCCTGGGACAGCACGTGACGAAAGACAGGAGGAAACAAAACAGCCTGGTCTAGAGGAAGAAGAATCACCTCCTGTAAAGGAGGACGTTCGTTGCCAAATGTAACCTTCATGAATGATCTAAATAACCCATTTGTCCAAAAATATCTGTTGTCAAAGAGAAAAGTGGAGATTCAGACTTTTTGGAAGCAAAATGGGGCTGCCAGGGTGGAAGGGAGGAACAAAGCCTCTTAGATAGTCACTCTGACTTACTGGACTTGTCCTTGGTTTTGGGAGTTTCCAGAATTCTTCTTGGAACCTTCTTAGCCTTTCTTCTTAAACGTCAGTTTACCTGCATTTTGTTAAAACTATTTACTTTGTTTCTTACCAAAACTGGATGAGGATTTAGAGAATCCCTTGGAAAATGTGGAAAAGGAGGGCTGAAAAATCTTAATCTCTGCATCAGTTTACTCCTTTCATCACATTTTTGATCACCTCTGCAGCAGAGGGCCCATAAACTAAATTTCTATCCAAGACAGAGTATAAAATCTCATTTTTAACATCATCTGAGAGGTTCTGAGAATGCAGGCATGCAAACTTCCATAAAACAGTACCAGTAGCCATAGTTGCTGAAGTATCAGTAGAGTTCTATCACACCGTATACCATGAGTAATGAAGTGAAAAAAAGAAAAAAATTTAATTATTTAAAGTAAATGTGTCCCACAAGAAGAAACTGCAGACAAACCATTACCCATACTTTCACAATTAATAAGGACAAACCTTATAGGATGCACTTAGCAATTCAAAATGCTGAAAATCAAAGTTGCAGAAGCATGCACCTTTCACCATACTTATCAATAATTTTAACATCCTTATCAGAAATAGCAGGATTGAAATTAACTAAGTGTTAGCAGCTGAAGTATTAACTACCACTATAGCTGCTTGCTGGATCAGGTTTGGGAAGAGTGCATAAAAACTTAAAAGACTGAGGAACTTTATACACCCTATCTGCCTTTTTAGGGGCAAATGTCTGACTGTCAGGAAAATTGCAGGCAGCAACACACACATCCTCCAATGCTAAAAGAAAGTACCGTTGTGTACACTTACCATAAATGCAGATGTTCAAGTATATTTATTGTTGCAGTCATCACGTTTGGGTTATCCCTGTCAAGGTAGCCCTCAGTCGGCCCGAATACCAGAAGCTTAGTATTTCTGCACCAGTTGCCATCGCTCCAGGACTGACATCAGGTCGTCAGTAGTATAAAATAAGGCAGCCAACGCCATTCCATCAGAGAGAGAGAGAGAGACAAGGGGGATGCAAGGAGGGAAACCAGGACTGCAACAGTGAATACACTAAATCATCTACATTTATGGTAAGTGTACACAGCTGTACTATGTTCTTTCACTGTTGCAGTCATCACATTTGGGTTGATTCCCAAAGCTGAAGAAAAGGATGGAGGCAGTCAAGAAGACTGGGGGCTGGCTAGGATGCCATGCAAGACTGCGGTGGCAATGCCTGCTCTGGATTTGGAGAAGATAGACAGGTGGTAATGCTTGGTGAAGGTATGAACAGATGTCCATGCTGCAGCCTCCAGGATGTCCCTGGTGGGGACCCCTCTGAGGAAAGCTGCAGAGGTGGAGGTTGCTCTGGTAGAATGTGTCCTGACTCCCTTAGGGGGAGGTTTCCCATGTTGCTTGTAGCAGAAATGGATGCATTGTGCTGGCCATGTGGAAATGGTTTGCTTGGATATGGCTTTGCCCTCTGCTGACTAACAACTGATCAGTCTTTCTAAATGATTTAGTCCTGTCTAGATAGAATCTGAGCTGTCTGTGCACATCTAGACAGAGTGCAGTATCCTTTCCCCCTTGTTTTGTGGGTTAGGGAAAAAGGGGGGCAAATGAATGGATTGGTTGAGACCCACACTGGACACCACTTTTGGCATGAAGGATGGGTTAGTCCTGAGGGAGACCCTGTCAGCATGGAAAATGATGAAGGACTCTACAGCCATTAGTGCTTGTAGCTCAGATACTCTTCTTGCTGAAGTGATGGCCAGAAGCAAGGCTGTCTTCCATGAGAGAAACTTTAACTCTGCTGAAGCTGCTGGGTTCAAAGGGGGGCAGGGTGAGCTTTTCCAACACAAAGTTTAGGTCCCAAGCTGGGGTAATGTGCTCTCCTGGGTGGCCTCAAGTTGTTAGCCCCTCTTAGGAACTGTTTGATGAGAGGGTGTGAGAAAAGAGGTAGCTCAGTGCTGAAATGAGCAGAGATAGCAGAAGCATGAATTTTAACAGAGATAGACCACTGTGTAGTAGGTCAGCAAGGTAATCCAGGATGAGAGGTAGGGAGGGCTGTGTTGTCCCGGCTCCCTTAGCATGGATCCAGGTGCAAAACCTTTTCCATTTGTCAGCATAAGACTTTCTAGTGCTAGGGCATCTGGCCTCACATATAACATCTAGAACCTGTTTGCTGAGATTGGCAGCTTGTGCAGTGGTCAGGGAATAAGCCAGGCTGCCAGACTGAGGATCTGCAATTGGGATGCATGAATTCTCCTTCCCTCTGGGTCAGGAGTGTTGGGATATGAGGGAGATGCCATGGTGGCAGAGGTGACAGGCTGCGCAGCAGTAGGTACCAGTGCTGGCATGGCCAGTCTGGGGCAATCAGGATTGTCCTTGGTTTGTCCTCCCTTATTTTGAACAGTACCCTTGTAATGAGCGGTAGTGGGGGAAATGCATAGACTGAGAGGTTGACCCACTGGAAGGATACAGCATCCACTTTCCAGGCCTTGCAGTGAGACTCTCTGGTGCAGAACTTGCTGAGCTGATGGTTGGAGTGGGAAGCAAAGAGGTTGACCTTCGGGGTGCCCCATTTCTGAGTTACAAGGGTGAAGGTTCTTTGGTCTAGCTGCCACTCGTGTGGGTCGAGAAGATTTCTGCTTAAGTTGCCTGCCAGAGAGTTTAGAGAGCCTGGCAGGAATTGTGCTAACGGGTGTAGTTGCATGGCTGAGGCCATGTGCCAAAGGGTCATGGCGAGGCTGCACAGAGAGTAGGAGTGAGTCCCTCCCCTGCTTGTTGATATACCACATCACAGTGGTGTTGTCTGTTTTGATCGGTAGAGCCCCCAGGGAGAGCAGGGGTCTGAAAGCTGTCAGTGCGTGCTGGACAGCTAACATCTCTTTTTGGTTGATGTGCAGATGTATTTGATGTGGGCTCCATTGGCCCTGTATGCACCTGCCGTCCAGGTGTGCACCCCAGGCACAGTCTGATGCATCTGTTGTGAGGGTCTGGGCGGCATGGGATTGTGAGAAGGGTAGTCCCTTGTTGTAGTAACATGCTGCTGCCCACCAAAAAAAAAAAATCTTTCCTTAGACAAGGTATTATTGGTATAAGAGTTTCTGGGTCTTGAGAGTGTTGACACCAAAGGCTGTTTAGGTACCATTGTAGTTTCGTCATATGCAGTCTGGCATATGGAATGAGTAGAATGCAAGATGCCATGAACCCCAGGGCTTGCAGGATTTTCCTTGCGGATAACTGGGGTCTGGTGGCTAGTTGAGAGAAATAGACTGTCAGGTAGGTTTGCTTTTCTGCTGTAAGGAATGCCATCTGGTATGCTGTGTCCAGTCTTGCTCCCAGGAATATAATTTTTTGGGTGGGTACTAGTTTGGATTTCTCTTCGTTGATAGCATATACCAGGGAGGTCAGTAGATCCTTTACAAAGGCCAGGTGCTTGAGCAGCTTTTCCTGTCTGTCTGCCTGAATTAGGCAATTGTCTAAGTATGGGTAAATTTGAATATTTCTTTGCCTTCAAAAAGCAATGGAGGAAGCCAGACATTTTATGAAAACTCTGGGAGCAGTGGATAAGCCAAAGGGAAGCGCAGAGAACTGAAAGTGCAGTGATCCTGCCCTTTAATGTATATATTTCATTCATGATTCCCTGATCGGGATGGGTAGGCCTCTTTTAGGTCTAGGGTGGCTAACCAAGCATCCTTGGACAGCATAGGTAGTAGTTGCTGGAAGGTGAGCATTTTGAATTTTGGTATCACCAGAAAGGTGTTTAGAATGGATAGATCAGGGATGGGACACCAGGTGCCCTCTTTTCTGGGTACCAGGAAGAGTCTGGAGTAGAAACCTTGGCCTATCTGTTCTGCAGGAACGTGCTCTATTGCTCTCATAGACAGCAGGGAAAAGACTTGCATTTTGGCCTCTGCCCACTGGTTTGGGGCAAGATCTGGGAACACTTTTGGGGTTGGTAGAGTGTAGAAATAAAATTTGTATCCCTGGGACACTATGTTGAGGACCCAGCGGTTGTTGGTAATGGTGACCCAGGTGCTTGCATGGAAGGAGAGTTTTCCTCCTAGGGGCAAGTGCAAGTGGGCAGAGGGAGGGGGTGGAAGTGGGAGAGTCATTGTGAGTTCGTACCATGAGGGGGTGGCTTAGCACTCCCTGGTTTTGAAGAGGAGGAACTCTATTGCTTACATCTCTGCATTCCCTGTGGCTGTTGTCTGGGGGAGCCTGGGCTGAAATGACCTGGAGGGGGCAGGAAAGGACCAGTGTTTGGAGGGGCAATGCCTACTGAACTTGGGTGGCTGGACCCTGAAGGAAGTTCTTAACTGTCTGCATAGATTTAGCTTTTTCTTCCATCTTTTTTAAGACTTCCTCTGCCTTGGTGCCAATTAAGTTGTCTTTGTGCAAGGGTGTGTCCAATAATTTGGATTTGACATGGTCTGGAAAGGGCTATTCCTTAAGCCAAGCATGCCTTCTAAGGACAGAACCAGTAGCTGCTGCCCTGCAAGATGCTTCTAGAGCGTCAAAACCACATTGTAAGGTGTGCTTAGTTACTTGACTTGCAGAATGCATTAACTCTTGTAACTTTATTTTCTCCACAAGCAGGAAAATATGATATTTTTTGTTTGAGGAGTTCTATGGTATGTTGCTGAAATTTTAGCATATGGAATTGACAATTTAGTGCTCTAACAACAAGAGTAGTGTATACTTTTTTACCCCATCTGTCTAATGCTTGAGAATCCCTATCTGAGGGGGTGGGATTCTTAGCAGAAGTTGCTTTAATTCCTTTAGGCCCTTGAGAAATAACCTCAGGGTCAGCAGTAGGATTTCTGAAAAAAAATTGTGAGAGTCAGGGACTCTATAGTACCTGTCAGGTTTCCTGGGAGCAGGAGGGAGGGTGTCAGGAGTCAAACTAGATTCCATGAAAACATCATCCACAATATCCATGACAGGAGGAATGGCCAGAGGTCTGTGCTGACAAAGATCTAAGAATTCTCCGAGTCTCTTTTTAGACTGAGGGTAGGCCTGATATTTCCACTGGAAATGCTCCCTTAAAGTATGTAGGGTTTCCCCAAAAGAAACGTCCTCGGGTGGAGAGGCTGAAGGAATGGATTCCTCTGCATCAGAATCCTCATAAGCAGAGAGAGGTTGCATGTCTTCATATTCAGATGCATGAGTCATCAGACTCCTGTTCAGATAAAACTACTGGGGACAAATCTCTCTTTTGGAAGGGGTAGCTTTGGCTTCCCCTGAGCAGCATTATAAGGTCTTCTGCCATTTTAAGCATTTGAGAATGAGGCAAGGAAGCAAGGGCCTGAGATTGGGTCATCGGTTTCTTGGGTGTGGTTTGTACCCTGGGCCTTAGAAATTTGGTAGTTTTCGAAGGAATGGTAGATGCGAAATAAGTCATTGGTCTGTGTCGAGAATCGGTAGTGCAAAGTACTTTCTTGGAAGCCGGTGCCTGCTCAGTGGCTCCGGACCCATTCAAGGTAGAGATAACCGCAGGATCCTTTGTCGATGAAGAGTCTTGCGGCATACCAGACTCCGACAGGGTCTTAGTAGCGGCCTGTGAATCCACAGAAGCGGGCATTAGGGGCTGTGAAAGCACCTCACTGAGGACCGGAGAACTGACGACTAGCTTAATGGAAGGATCGTCAGTAGGTTTGGACCTGTGCGGTCTGTCTCTGTCTTTATCCTTACATTTTTTTGGAAGATCTGCTGTTGGGTGGCTTACCAAAGCCATATTGAAATTTGAGGACTGAGAGCAAAAATATCTAGCTACAATAAGGGCCCAATGACATATAGTTCTGGCATTGAACAACGCACAAAAGTGACAGTGGGGGATGTCGTGGTCTGGGCCTAAGCTAGTGACGCAGTAAGAATGAAAGTCTTGTTGTAGTAATTGCTTTCCACAGGTGAAACAATTGTTAACTTTGAGCAAGAAAAAACGATCCCCAATGGGGTACTTCGCTTTAGAAGACTTCAACTTCAGTTTGAAAAACGAAAACTCAGGTAGCGGCCGACCGGTACTCGTGAGAACTGCTTCTGGCTCCTTGGCAAGAAAGACTGATGTAATGATGTCGGCTGCCTTATTTTATACTACTGATGACCTCATGTCAGTCCTGGAGCAACGGCAACTGACGCAGAAATACTAAGCCTCTGGTATTCGGGTCGACTGAGGGCTACCTTGGCAGGGATAACCCAAATGTGATGACTGCAACAGTGAAACACAAAGGACATCTGGAGGGAAAGGGTGCAGGTTCTAGACATTCCTTCTGTAACAGCTCATAATATTTTCTTAAGGGGTTGTGACACAAAGTGTGCTCCCACTGAACAATACTCTCAGTTAAAGAGAAACCCCCTCAAGAAGAGTCAGAAATTGAGCTCTCCTCTGGACTGAATCGGAAATCTGAGGAGAAAACTCTGTATTTGTCCCTTCATCCTTCTCTCCAAATTCAGAATCTTGAAACCTTTCAGGAAAACGGGAATCTCTTTTTTTTCCATAAACTACTTTACAAGAAGGATCAATAGCCTGAATTAAACCCTGAGCCAGACCCAGTAATCTACTGTCTAAGGAAATTTGAGGTGGAGTAGATACATGCTTAGTTTCCTGTTGTTTTTTTTTTTTTTTTTGACAGGAAAAGTAGTACCAACAGTGATATTGATGGCAGCAGAAGCTTCCACAGGGGATGGACACAACATTCTAACAAAATAAAGACGAATTCTCTGTTCCTTCTCCAAGGACTGACCAGAGTGGCTCTCTCTTGCCCACTGAAGGGACCCCAAAAAGCCATAGAGGATGTGTCTGACTCCTGGTCCATAGTGGCTGTAGGTACTACAACAGAGGGATCAAGGGTCAAAGATAAGAGGTCCAAGGGAATGGCCACAGCACAGTCACCCACCTACAGCTGAGACAAATTGCTAGCCTGCTGTGATGGCAAAAGCGGTTTAACTTTTTCTTTTTGTGGCTGGAAGAATGACAAACCATGTGACTGACAGATTATTCCATGGTTGAGCCAAAGATGGTGCCTCTTTCCGAGGAAAAAAGCAGCAAAACCAGTAAAAACAAAATCCTTTAAAAGTCCCCTTTTCACAGACAAACACAGTAAAATTCACTTTAAAAAATTTTGAACACCCACAAATTAAAATAAACACAATTTCTCCAAAGAAATAAATGATTTGCAGTTATTTTAAGCAACTTTTAAACTGACAGGAAAAAGGAGTGCTCCCATTTAAATGTCCAGCACTGTCTTGTGACAGTCCATTAAACCACAAACTCTTAGCTTTAGATTAACTTTCCTGAAGAGAAAAGTACGAACAATAAAGAAATATTTTAAATGGAAGTTTTTCCACAAAGGGGACTTAATCAACCCAGTGCAGTATATCACCCATATAGCTAAGACTACTGCAGTAGTGATCAATTCGATGAACATCATATAAGATATAGAGGGTGATAACTGGCCAACTTAAAAAGTTCAAAATTGCAGTGGACTTTGTACACCATACAGTACTAACTTTCTTCCCGGAATACCATCTAACATTACATAAAGATAACAAATACCTTGAAAGCTCACTGATTCAGTACAATTTAAAAAAAAGAAATGTGAGAAATACCTGTTGTAAACTGCTAAGTCTCACATGTCAAATCGTCATGATAATGGTAGATTCCTAACACATATATCTTCAGAAAAAAGTATTTCTTCAAATATGCTCATGGTCATGTAAAGCCACAGCCAAGTTTGCATAATATAATGCAACTGGGACTCCCATTGCTGTCCTTTGGATTTGTTTAAGGAAGACTTCATTAAAATACAAAATAATCATTATATAAATAAAATCAGTTAATTCAGCAATATAACATACTATAAGGGAAGACCCAGAAGAACAATGTAATGCCTCCATCCAGTGAGCATCCGCAATGGATATGTGCAAACTAATAAACACTAGCAGACAGAATGTGCCTTCTGACCCTACTAATATATTTTATGCCTGAAATCCTGAGAATCTCTAACATGATAATCTTCACAACTTTCTCTGACTAATAATTATGTAAAAAACTACTTATTTTTCAGCCAACTATAATGGGCCTGCAGGGGAGATTCTCAGGAGTTTTGTGTGTTTTCAGTAAACTTTACAAAGCAGGCACTCTACACCTTGCAACTATTAGCTTAATTTCCTTTAGCTGTAATACCAGCTGGCAGTCATATAATGAGATTTCACATTCCTGAAAGCTGGTAACCTGCACAGTAATCATCTAGAGCTCACAGTCATATAACAACATTTAATGTGAGAAATATCATTTAAACTGAAAAACTAAAGCAGATTTTGGCATTGCCATTCCTGTTAAAATACTACAAATTCAGTACCACGATTAAGTTACATTATAGGAAAGCGCTGTGTGTAGTCCACCTTTCAAATGCTGTAGGCTTGAATTAGACATGGCTGCACACACAACTAGAACATCATTAATTAAGCAGCAAACAGCACAGCCAGGTCTGTAGGTGTGAATGAGTTAACTGTTTCCAAATCAAAATAACCAATTCACATTTGTTTATAATGAGGGAAGCAGAACTCAGTTCTTGTCTGTTCACATTCTTGTTAATCAGTAATGTATATGACATTTTCATTCACATGATCCACAGTCATTTTTTTCTTTGCTGTTTTTGCCCCCATGATTGGTAACCATCAAATTCCCCTGATCAGAATTAAGTCCATTCATTCTTCCATGATGGGTATTCCTAGCATGGAGGTGAGCGCAATCTAGAGGGGCCATTACTGAGGCAGCCATGATGGTGGTTTGTGCCCTTGCTGACACCAGGCATCAAGGACAAATGTAACAGGCATTGCCATTTTTTTCTTAGCTCTTTTTGCTCCATGGCTGCTAACCATCAAACTTCCCCTGATCAGAATTAACCCCATTCATTCTTCCATGATGGGTATTCCTGGCATGGAAGTGAGAACAATCTAGAGGGGCCCTTATCGAGGCAGCCATGATGGTGGTTTGTGCCCTTGCTGATATCAGGCACCATGGGCAAATGTAACAGGCATTGGTCTCTTTCCTGGGTGGACATACAGGTGATATACCTTACCATGGGGATCACAATGCCATCCCCTGTATGTGTGCATGTTCCTATGCACTCAAGATAAAGATTACTGCCAAAATGGCTTGGTGCTTGAATGCTTACCCCAGCCTATGCTTTTTATTACTTCTCCTCTACTGGACAAAAAAAAATGGACTGCCTCAATCCAACCCTTACTTCCCCAGGACAGGTGCATTCATCCTCTCATGACATTATCCACTACATGCCTTAGATACTTATTAATCCCAAGTCACCTGGGCCATAATCAGAACTTTATCTCCCTATGCTATAGAGTTGGATAAACTGTCCAAACACATCTTTATATACCGTGCAACAATAACAATGACACTGCTTTTAATTTATCTGCTGCCTTGATTAATATAGTCTTATTTCTGGCCAAATTCTGTAATATCAGACATTCATTCTTAGTAATAATACATTTACCATACATTTTAACACATTGAAAATCATGGTAAATATCTTCCATATTTAAATTAGACATACTTGAACAGGTTTTCACTACACGATTTTCCCAGTGTACCATTGCTTTAGAGTGTGAATGCCACCTATTTGCATCCTTTTGACTCCTTGCCACTAGATACATTCTTCAACAGAAACACCTCATTAAAGTTATAATCATTTTAATGTCTTTTATAGCTGCTGTGGTTGTAAATGAAGACTGATGCTGCTCTATCATCCTCTGCTTTCTGCTCTTCATAAAAAGTGCCCCAGAAATGGTCAAAGATGCTTATACAATGCTGGGGTTCAGCAATCTAAGAAATTTCTTATACTATATGATGGAAAGTGAGTCCAGAAGTAGGGAAACATACTCTTCCGACTGCAGAATACAGCAGTCCTCAGACTGCCCCACTTATGGAAACCCACACAAGATACTACCCTCCAAACCCACAGAACCAAAAATGGAATAAAGAAGCAGTTATGAAAGTCTACCGGACTCCATGGGATGTGAGCTGCTAGGACAGTGGTGCCCCTGTTTTACTGTCCAACAGCAGCATCACTGCCTCCTGAGTTTAATTTCTTCAAGTGTTATGGGTTTCTAATACCATTTCTGGAATGGACCACATTCCTAAGTCAGGCTACGAATTGAGTTTGTGAAATTAGTTTTGTTTCAGTCTTTGATGTTATCCAAGAACACTCTTCTCTGCATCCACAATATGCCCAAAATTGCCTTCTTTAATTCATATTGGGTTACTTGTACTGGTAACATATACAAGTATAACAGTAAATTATTTTTTATTAGACTGAATTCTCCAACTACTATTGGACCTGTCTGAGTATCTTTCTTCTACATTTTTCTCGTTTCTACTTAAAAAAACATAGTATTTTAAAACTCTGCCTATCTTTGTATGTAAGATACTGTAATCACTGGGTGTAGCAACTTCGATGATCAATGCTAATTTTGTCTTTTTTCATGAACTTCTGTTTTTTCTTCTATCTATTCTGTGAACTGTTGGTAATGGATGATCCCATATGACAAACTTTATCATTCTCTATAATGCTTTGTTCAGGTTTCAGTGCTTCTCAGCTACTTCTATATTATAGTATTTGCACAATCCTCATTGAAACAGTCTCACCTTATTAGTGTGCATTTCAGTATACAGGCCTCTGCCATGAATGTATTACAATCAGAAACAAGATAGATGACTGTTTCCAGATCTACTTTACAGAACTTAGATTTGCCTGAAAACATGATATAGGGTAAACTCAAAAGAAGGGTTGAAAAATAAAAATAATCCTTTTCTGTTACTGGATAAGCTGGCACTATTAAAGAAAAAAATAACTCCGGTATCTGCACATATATTAAAGATATTATATGTGTTTTTCTGGTTGTAAATAAAATGCTTCCTGAAAAGGGGATAATAGGAATATGGCAACCAATCACTCTCCATATATTTATATATTCTAATAATGGAGTTTCTTCTCCTCCAATCCGAACCATATATTTCTAACCAATCAGATTTTCCATCTCATCAATCAATCATGCTACGTAGCTTGGTCCACCCCCACCCCCCCTTTTCAAGAAGATTTAAACAACTACAAACTAAAAGTTTATTATCTGATTAAGTCTTTTTAAGATGGGCGATTTAAACCCATAGAAGGATTTCTGTGAATGCTTATTTATTTATTTATTGACAATTGTTAACCGGGAAAGTCCACTGGGCCAAGTGACCCATTTTCAGTGGAGGCTCAGGGAGAAAAGCTCCACAAAACACTGTATAATACAAAGCAAAAACATATTTATATATATATATATATATATATATATATATATATATATATATATATATATATATATATATATATATATATATATATATATATATATATATATATATATATATACATACATACATATATATTACGTAAAAAGGCACATATGATTGTTAGAACATACAACATATGGAAAAGGTGTTTCATTCTAATAGTGATATTGAATACACTAATATAGTCAAAAGTACAATACTGAGTGTGATAAAAAGAAGATGATAATGTAAATATAGGAAAAAATAAAAATATATAAATCGAAATAAAGGTGTAATCATCAGATAGGCAAAGAGCAAAAAATGTACATTTTGTGGCTGCTAGATGATGCATGTTTTTTTGAGGTCATAAAGGTATTATGTGAAAATAGCGGAAGAAGGGTTATGGTGGTTTGTGGTACAGGAGCAGATGTGGTTGTTTAGAAAATGTTGTTATAGAGCAGATTTAAAGGCTCTGAGTGATTCAAGTTGAGTGATGTGAGAGGGGATGGTATTCCATATCTTGGCAATGCTGTGGGAGTACAGACAATGACCAGCAATCTTATCAGGTTTGGATACATTTAACAGATGTTTATTAGTGAATCTGAGTGTGCGGGTAGGAGTGTATGCTTGTAGGATAGATTGGAGAGCAGGGCAGTTATTTGGTTTAAATATTAAGTTATGGGCAACAGTAAGTTTTGTGTAATAAAGGCAGTGGGGGAACTCAAACCAGCTGAGCTGAGATATAGCGTGACAGTGATGTATACAGTTAGACCAAAGGCAAATTTAGTTATTTTATAGGTTCATAGGTTGGTACTAGGCTATCAGCCCTAGGGTCTATACAAGCCTAGCCATAACAATTCCCTGGCTATTTCTTCCCACACTATTTACTTCCCTGGACCCCTGTCTAGCAGGGCGACTGACGTGATCCCCGGGGTGAATTTCCTTTCTACCATCCAATCGTCAAGGTTCTTTTTGAAGAGGGCCAAAGAGGCACTCTGCTTGACATGTATGGGCAATCTATTCCAGAGTCTGGGGAGTCTCTGGGTCAGGAACCTATCCCTCCAGCATGTTTTGTTTATTGTGATGACAAGGTTTAGATCCCTGGAGCGTGTGGCTCTGAGGGATTGGGATTTCTTTAAGTGTAGCATGTCCAACAGCTCTAGTTTTGACATGGCCTTGTATGTTAAGCAGAGATCGCCTCTGAGTAGACGATATGCGACAGAGTATAGCTGGAGTTTTTTAAGGCGGTCAGCATAGGGCATCTGCTTTAGGCCTGTGATTCTTTTAGTGAGGTATTTCTGCGGCCTTTCCAGTTGTTGCAGATGTCTTGAGAGGTACATACCAAACAGGGCATTGTATTCTATAATGGATCTAACGAGGGATGAGTACAGTGGGACAATGGCCTCCTGTTTTCTGGATGAAAAGCCCTTAGTGATGAGGTGTGCCACACAGAAGGATTTCCTGACTGCTGTGGTGATGTGGTTATCGACGGTGAGACCACTGTCCATCTGTGCCCCTAAGTCTCTTATCACACTTTCGGTGTTTGTGTACTGCCACCTATATGGTAATTCACAGGTACATGTTTTATCCCAAAGGGGATAACTATACATTTCTTGGCATTCAGCTGGAACCCATGGCTCTGGTACCAAGCATCTGTTTCTGTAAGGCCCTTTTGTAGAGTATCCACATCATTTGGGGATTCAATAATGGCTCCCAGTTTGCAGTCATCTGTGAACTTTGTTAGCCAGAGTCCCTTAGTGTTGGCCTGTACTTCAGAGAAATAGAAACAAAACAAGAACGGTCCCAGGACTGAACCCTGAGGTACTCCACTTGTCACTTGTCTGGAGCTGGATTTGGAGTCGGCTACTTTTACACAGTGGGTTCTATCAGTAAGCCAGTTAGCAGCCCATTGGGTGATGTAGGGATTAATGCTCAGCTTAGTAAGTTTATCGATGATTCCAGAGTGAGGGATGGTGTCAAAGGCCTTGGCAAGGTCTAGATAGGCTGTGTGAACCACCTTACCCTTGTCCATGGCTCTGGAGACTGATTTGAAGAAGTCAATCAGGTTCAGGAGACAAGATCGGCCATTCACGAACCCAAACTGGATGGGGTCTGGTGTTTGAAGGTTGCCAATGTCTTTGTTATAAGTTCCATGATAATACACTCCATGGCCTTGCAGATAAGGCTCGCCAGATTGATGGGACGGTAGTTTCCAGGATCCAAGGTGGATCCCCCCTTGTGGAGTGGGATAACTGTAGCTCTGCGCCACTCAGTGGGCACAAAACCTGAGGTGAGGCTATGATTAAACAGGACACTTAGGTGAGGTGCCAGCTCATATTGTAGTTCATGTAGTACACAGCCCGGGATGTCATCTGGTCCCATGGATGCTGTATTCTTAGCTTTTGAGAGTGCGTTTTTTACCTGTGTGGTCATTATTACTGGAATTTGGCAATCTTCCGGTATTGAGATGGGCCATTTAGGGGGTGAGAAGGGGGTGAAGTTGGCACTGAAGCGATCTGCCAGGATATTGGCAATATGCTTGGGATCAGTATATTTAATGCCATTCTGTTTTAGCTCAGAGCAGATCTCAGCATTGCCATTTAAATTCTTGACATAGTGGTTGTCTTTGGAATCTTTGGCAATTTTATTTTCGTAACTAGCTTTGGAGGATTTTATGAGGGATCTCAGTTTCTTATTGAGGCTGGTAAGGGAGTTTTTTGCATCCTGGGATTTTCCTCTTTTCTGCAACAGTTTCTTCCTTTTGTTGTACAGTTTGTTTATGGCAGGGGACCACCAGATTGGCTTCCTTTTTTTGGATGAGAGCATCTTGATTCTATTTGGGATGGCACGATTCATGCATGAGTGGATTTGTTCGTACAGTGCCTTAGTGTTGGATTTAGCAGTTGAACTTTCAGTTCCCATCTGCATGGGTGTCATGAAGTTTGTCAATTCCGACTTGAGTAGCATGAAGTTGGCTTTGGAGAAGTTTTTTATGGAGGTTTCCTTACTGGGGGGTTGGGGTGGGAAGTGGATGTTAAAGGTGATTAGCTTATGGTCAGACCTGACTAACGAGGGGGTGACCATAGGTGTGGAGCATCGATTTCCCATGTTGGTAATGACCAGGTCTAGGATATTGGAGCCCCTGGTGGGACTATGGATTAGTTGATCCAGGGAGTTGGAATTTATGAATTCCAAGAACCGTTGGGCAAAGGTGTTGGTACACGAGTAGTTTTCCCAGTTAATGGCAGGGTAGTTAAAATCACCCAGTATTAGGGTGTTTGGTTCTATCTTAATATTTTCCAGTATGTTTAGAAAGGTGTAGTGAGAATCTTGTGGAATGATGGGGGATCTGTAGCAAGCTACAATTTGGATTGCAGTCTTACCTAGTGTTAGTTGCATCTGGAGAATTTCAGACGCATTGTGTTGGGCAACTAGCCTGGTGGTGTGAATATCCTTGGTGAATATTGACACTCCTCCACCTTTAGTGTTTCGGTCCTGGTTTGGTGGCCGGAAAGTGTGGTAAGAGTTGTAGCCTGGTATTGCAGGGGTGCTCTCTGGAGCCTTGAACCAGGTCTCAGTTACTGCACAGATATCGATGTTCTCCATTTTTAGGAGTGCCTCGAGAGAGTGTATTTTGAGGTTTAGACTTCTAGCATTGAGTAGCATTACCTTTAGATTTTGCATGCTTGTACCTGTTACGGTGGTGGTTCTGTCCTTTGAACTTTGTGTAAAAAAGGCAGTATAGGGGTGGCAAGAGCCTTAGCCAGTAACCTGAATCCCAGGGGCAACAGGTGCAGACCATCTTGGCAAAGCATCGTAGTCTGTCGATCATGTCATCCCTGGCAGACAGATACTGGATCCCCTTTGAATGACACCAGAAGCTTAGCCAATTGTTGAAGTCAATCATTTTGTCTTTATATTGTGGTATCATTCTGGGCGAAGGCAGGATGCTACTCAGGGTTAGGGTCATACCTACCTGGGCCACATGATCCGAGAGCTCTTCCATGTCTCTTTTCATGTAGTCCAGGGAAGTACATCTCAAGTCATTCACTCCAACACGGACAATGTCAGAGTCATATTTGTACTTGCTGTGGAGTGACATGAGTGCATGCGTTATGTGGCAGATCCTGGCACCCGACAGGCAGCTGACTGCAATTTTCTCCTTGTTCATCCTGGTGAGTGGGACATCAATGTGCCGGACTATAGAGTCACCTATGACTAAAGTGTTAGGTACGTTGTCTTGCCTTAGGGGCTGTTGCTGGGTGGCACACTGGTGTTGTGAGCTATGTGACACTTTGGTTGCGATTGGTGTTTGTTTGTGTTTCAGCTTCAGAGGTCCTTGTTGCGTGGGCAAGTCACAGTTAAGGGCCTCTGCATATGTGGATTTAGTGTTGCTATATGTGGGTGTTGGTGGTGTGGGTTTTGAAGGGCTATGTGTTGCTTGAGGTGTAGTGTGTGGGTGTTAACCTTCTCCTCTTGACTGTCTAGCACAATCTTGGGTGGATAGAGCTTTGCTTCCATTTTGGCTACGTAATTGCATCTCTCACAGGTTGTAGTGTTGGGTGGTAGGAGGAGAGAGTTGTCTGTGTACATGAGGCAATTGCTGCATGGACCCAGTATGCCCAGATTCACCAGGTGGACAGGAGAAATCACCGGAAGCTGACCCTTGGACATGCCTGGTTTGGTGCTTTTTTTTTTTGTAAAGTACAGGAGTTGTTTTCCTTTACCTTAGCAAGGTACTTTGCAATTATAGGCTGTTTAGTGCCTATGATTAATTTCTCCTTATTAACAAGGAGAGCTGAGTGCTTGTATCAGTTTAAGGCTTCCTAGTGCTTTCCAGCAGGTATTAGAGCAAGTGCTAGTCACAGGGATGCTTAAAGGTACGATGAAAAAAAATGAACACTGCAGTGTGCACTAGAGAAGTTAGATATGAAAGTAGGTAACTTAAGTTTCACCTGTTTAAAAAGTTAAAGTTTAGTGGAGAGTTACTATTTTTAAAACAGCAAGATGGATTGAAAGGGGTGGTCACTTTTGTATTCTGGAATACATACTAGCATGCTTGAAGCTTATTAAAATGGGTTGAACGTAGGTTGGTAAAACTGGACTTCCATAGAGAAGAGAGGGAATGAGTAGTGTGTTGGCTAGCTTAACTTTGGTGCTGGTGTCAAGATAAATTTACCTAGTTTGAAATCGGTCTTCTTAATTGTATTAAGGATATGTTACTCAAATGTGAGCTTATTGTCGATTTATATCTAGCAGTTTCGAAAGGTTTACTAGTTCAAGTTTTGTGTTATTTTGTGAGTAAATTTTAAAATCTGTGTGTGGCAGTTTTGTTAAGAAAAGTTTGGATTTTGGGGGGTTCAATAGAAGTTGAGAATCATTTAGCCAGGACTCAATGGATGTAAATGAGTTTTATGTGATCTTTAGGAGATCAGAGAAATTGTCAGAGGAGGAGATAATGGTAGAATCATCTGCATATTGAATGAGTTTACTTTGTGGTGAAACCTTATGTAAATCATTTATGAAGGTATTAAAAATTAGAGGACCGAGAATGGATTCTTGGGGGATGCCTACATGATTGGCTTGGTATTCTGACTGGTGATTGAGCCATTTGATGGATTGTTCTCTGTTAGCTAAGTAGGCGGAAAACCATGTTAGAGCATTAGAAGAGCAGCCCAATTTTCCTAGCTGTTTTAGCAGTAAAGCATGGGACACAGTGTCAAAAGCCTTAGATTTACTGATGTAGCTAGGCCAGCATCTAAGGCTTTGTTCACTGTGTTAGTAAAGGACCATAGTGCAGTAATGGTACTGTGTGTGCTGGATGGAAACCATGCTGGGTTGGGGCAAGGATATGACGGTCAATGAGGTGTTTGAGAAGTTGAGCATTTATACATTTTTCTAGTATTTTTGATAGAGGGGAGAGTATAGAAATAGGGTGATAGTTGGAGAGTTCACTGGAATTCTCAACTTTGTTTACTGGGGTTACAATACATTTTTACCATATACTGGGGACATAAGATTTTGCGATGGAGCGATTTATAAGAATACTGACAGGGTATGCAATTGCACTGGCAGCGAGTTGTACATATTCGGGTGGAAGTTTAACAGCAGATAAGGAGCATAGCTTTAGTTTGGATAGCAGTCTGAGTACTAAGGATGTGGGTACTGGTTGGATATGAAAAGCGGGAGAAGAGTTTTATGGTAATGATGAGGGAAGGATCAAGGTGCTTCAACAAAGTATTAGTTTAAGGGTGTGCACACTTATGCAACCAGCTTATTGTACATTTTTTATTTTTTTATATTTTTTTCTGTAACAGATTTGTTTCTTTTTCATTTGAATTGTACAGGTTATAGGTCACATTAAAGGTGGGAAAAGTTTTGAAATGATTTATTGAGGTCTCATTTTTTATATCACAATAACTTGGCATTTTAACAGGGGTGTGTACACTTTTTATATCCACTGTATGTTTTCATGTTTCTGTAAATATCTAAATGAACTTGCACTCGGAGATGAATTTCTTGCTGTCATGTGAAAGCTTAGGTCTGGCTAACCAAAGGGTTCTAACAGTATATGTCTATGTTATACATTTTCCAAGATATGACAACTTGTGAAAATTTAACAAAAAATATAATTCTGGGTTTGCGTGAATGAATACTATATTATAGTATTTATGGAAAGACTGACACTGACTATTATCACTGCAAAAACATTTCTTACTGATAAAATTGCTACTTGCACAGTTTTTATAGCTTTTCTTATTCACAAAATGTTCTCATTTGTTTCTCTTATACTTTTGAAGTTGATTTTTCAGAAAATGCAAGGATGTGAGTAGGCACTACAGGTGTGGCCCTCCACACCAGGTAACTGGACTGCTGACATCACAGTGTAGCATAAGTGGGGGGGGTGCAACACTCGAGTGTGTCATCCTATAGATGAGATGTTAAACCGAGGTCCTGCCTAAGTTGGTAGTAGCTCAGGTGGATGTAAAAGATCCCATGGCATTTATCAAAGAGTAGGGGTCCTATATTTATATACAAAAATAATTCTTATTTACCAAATATTTACAGATGTACAGACATATAGATATACAAACCTGTTTACACAATCATACTAAATTTTCATCCCTATTATACTCCTACTCCTTTTTCCACAACCATCATCTGATTTTCCTTAATCTTGTTGCTAAAATCCATTTACCATTAAACATAATTTCATTTATTCTTTCATTCCATACAACCCATATAACATAACTTTTTATCTATTCTTGTAACAAGTACATCTATTTTATAATATCCATATTTAAGCATATCCATGACTATTTTATCCACTTCTTTGACATCTTCAAAAAACCTTCTTTACACAGATTTCCTCATAACTTTATTACCTTTTACATTTCAAAAACACGTTCCATAGTTTCTTCTTCTTGACAACATATTATATCACTCTTCTTCTTCTTATATGGCATATTTCCTTTTACTGGCAATTTATCTATTATCAGCCTTCACAAAAAATCTTGACAATCTACTTTCTGATTACGCCATTTGCTTATTTTTATAGCTTTAATTTTTTCATCTGTTTGATTTTCCCATGGTTTTACATAATGTTTCATCATTACATTCTTATTACAATACTTTTCTTTTTCTATATCATCAATTTTTATTTTATAACAAAATATTTTCCTTGGTAACATTTTATTTCTTCGTTTATACACTCTTTTTCTCTTTTTTACCATACTGCAAAATGTACCATACTTATATTTATATAATTTTAGTATTAACCTCTCATCTTATTCATTTATCCCTTACATTTATATAATTTTAGTACTAATCTCTCATCTTTTTCATTTATCTACTTTAACACTATACAAATTTAATGAAGCAGCGTATACTACTGGGTTAATTAACCCTAAACCTGCATCTTCTTTATTTACATATAAAACTCTTCTTTTTACTGGGTTTAATCTGGAACCACAAATAAATTAAAAATATATCTGCAATAATGCTGTTGGCAGCATCAATACACTTACTAAGTATGCTATTTTCACATCAGTACTGAATTTATCAAATAAGCCTTTTTTCTGAATGATACATTTATATCTGCAGAAAAGACAGGTTTGACTTATTTCTTCTATTGTTTTTCCCCCAATGAATTCTACGTAGATCTATATTCCAAAATGTTATACCTAACACAGAAATTTCATTCACTGTAAAATATATAACCTCAATCTTTACATCACCTAAACCTTTACTTTTCTCTTTATTTAAAGCCATCCCTATCATCTCCAGACACTCATTTGTGCAGATTATTACTTCTTTTATCTAAATTTTGTTGTTTGCAATTACTTTACTGTCATCTGCATATGTTAACAGAACTGGAATTCTTAATCTTTCAGGTGTTATATACCCTGCCTCCTTCATTTTGTAATTTATTTCACACATACTATCACATTCATAACTAATGCAAAGAATATACAACTCATTGGACACCCCTGTCTTACACCACTCTTCATATGTACGTCTTGGCTTAACCAGCCATTTACAAGTATTTTTACTTTATTATTACTATACACTGATATAAATAATTTCCTAACTTTCTCACTTATATTTAACAATAAAAATATAAGCTAAGATTTCATGTCCAATTGCATCAAATGCCTTATTAAGGTCTCCTATAATTATTTTCCCTTCTATCTACTGATAAGGTCATCCACAATTTCTCTATCATTAACAAATTCCAGACAGCCCTTCCCCTTTATACGCTATCTTACATAACATTTTCCATTTTAGTTTTAAATGTCTTTTGTATTATTTCTTATGATCATTATTATTTAATACCATTAGTCTCCAGTTTTTCAAATTGTCTTCCATTTTCCTTCTTCCATATGAATTTAAGTAATCCACTACATAATTCTTTATACATAAAACCTTTATTTAACCATTCATTCAAAATCTTGAAAAAATATTTTTTGGTCAATTCGTTAACTTTTGATATATTTCATACCCTATTCTATCTGGGCCTGCAGCCAAATCTATATTTACTGGTCCTAATACTTAGCTCATTTAAAGGAATCTCCGTTTCCAGCTCTTTAGTTTCTTTTTCTGTTAACGTTTTCACTTTCTATTTTTTGCAATCTTCTTTTGTGTTTAAACATTTCTTGTATATATTGTACTACAGTGTTCATAATATTTTCCCGAGTTCCTTCTGTTTCTCCTTTGACATTTTTATTTCTCTCATACACTGCCATCTTCCTTTACTAATCTACTTAAGTAGCTCAATACTTCTTCCCTTTTTCCTTGTAAAAACATCTTTGCTTATAGAACATAATGACAGAAATTCTTGTATTTTTTCCTGATTTCTTTCATATATTTTTTTCTTTATGGAACTACTTTTTATCATCATGTTCTATAACTTCCAATTCATTGTTATATTTTCTTTTATATTTTTGTTTCTCTACTTTTCTCATCAAATTGCCACTGTAAAAAAACATATTTTATATTTTGCCTTAAATATCAACTACAACTCAATTTTTTTATAAAATGTTCTCATTTATTTATTTTATTTGACATTTGTTGACCGGGTTGGTCCATTTGGGCCGAGGCCCTTTTTCAGTGGAGACCCGGGGAGAAAACCGCCAAAGTTACAAAATATATACAAGCCCCAAGAATAAAAACATTTGCTAGTACACAAAAAAATACATAACAATGTAAAGTGAGTATACAATGATAATACTGATTACAGATTATATACAATGTTGGCTAGCTATGTATATTAAGGTAGGTAGTCCAGGAGAGATTGAATTTAAAGAAGAGAGAAAAGAAGCTAGTAAGGAGTGTTTGGGTAGCAGTGAAGGAGAGATAAGAGTGCAACAGTAGTTGCTGACCATTCTACTGGTGAGGAGATAGATGTAGTAAAGGACAGTTAGGGGTAGGAATAGGGAAAGGGTTTAGAGGGGAAGAAGGGAGGGTGAGTTTGGAAGGAGGTAGTGTTCGGTACTAGTAGGAGAAAAAGAAGTGAGAGATTGGTCTGGAGAGGTGGATTAGTCAGGGGGGGGGGAGCTGATAACAGAGGCAGAGTTTATTTAAGCTAAGGTGATTTCTCAGTCTTTTTGACTAGAAGTTTGGATGTAGTGTTTCGTAGTACTCTCACAGTAATATGATCTTTCCATAACTGTATTACTAATCTATTTCCTTCTTCATTCCATGCTTTCTCATTTATCCTTTTAATTTCACTGCCTATTTTATATACTCCTTGTTTTCTTTCAACTCTAGGCATACTGAAAGGTGATCAGAAAAGCCTGTTTCAACTACTTCCCCTTCTCCTATAACTAAACATTCTGATACTGTAATCTGTTTTAGTTTTATACATACCCATAGGTAAAGTTTTAACTTACCACATCTTATAACTTGTAATATTTTTCTTATATCATTGCCTTTCTTTTTATGCTTGCCTCTTAAATCATAATTAAAGTCTGCTGTTATTATAATATTCACATTTATCACACTGGGGATGCACAAGCCAGTGCATTTCTTTGTGCTGGTCCAAATCCCGGGTAAATGGGGAGGGTTGCGTCAGGAAGGGCATCCGGTGTAAAACTTTGCCAAATAATTCATGCGGACACCAGTAAATATTTCCATACCGGATCGGTCGAGGCCCAGGTTAACAATGACCGCCACCAGTACTATTAGCCAACAGGGTGCTGGCGGAAATTAGGCTACTGTTGGCCGAAGGAGGAGAAGAGGAAGAAGGCATGGCCAAAGGTAGGAAAAGAGGAGAAAGGCAAGAACTGTGGTAGTGAGGGCCGGAACTTTGAATGTTGGCAGTATGACTGGTATAGGGAGAGAGCTAGCTGATATGATGGACAGAAAGAAGGTTGATATATTGTGTGTGCAAGAGACCAGATGGAAGGGGAATAAGGCTAGGTGTATCGGAGGTGGGTTCAAATAGTTTTTTCATGGTGTGGATGGGAGGAGAAATGGCATAGGCATTATCCTGAATGAACAGTATGCTAAGAGTGTTTTGGAGGTGAAAAGAGTGTTGGATAGAGTGATGTTTATGAAGCTGGAAATTGATGGTGTAATGATGAATGTTGTTAGTGCATATGCTCCACAAGTTGGGTGTTCGATGGATGAGAAAGAAAAATTTTGGAGTGAGTTGGATGAAGTGGTGATGACTGTAACCAAGGGTGAGATAGTGGTGATTGGAGCAGATTTCAATGGGCATGTTGATTAAGGGAACAGAGGGGATGAGGAAGTGATGGGTAGGTATGGTGTTAACAAAGGAATGCAGAAGGTCAGATGGTAGTGGAATTTGTGAAAAGGATGGACATGGCTGTGGTGAATATGTATTTTAACAAGAGGGAGGAGCATAGGGTGACATACAAGAGTGGAGGAAGACGCAAACAGGTGGATTATATCTTACGTAGGAGGGCCAGTTTGAAGGAGATTGGAGACTGTAAAGTGGTGACCGGGCAGCATAGGATGGTGGTTTGTAGGATGACGTTGGTGATCAAGAAGAGGAGGGGGAGTGTGAGGGCAGCACCAAGGATCAAATGGTGGAAATTGAAAAAGGGTAATTGTGAGGTGGAGTTCAGGGAAAAGTTAAGACAGGCACTGGGTAGCAGTGAAGAGTTACCAAATAGCTAGGTAACTACAGCAGAGCTAGTAAGGGAGACGGCTGGAAAGGTGCTTGGTATGACATCTGGACTGAGGAAGGACAACAAGGAGACATGGTGATGGAATGAGGAAGTACAGGAGAGTATACAGAGAAAGAGGTTGGCGAAGAAGTGGGATTGTCAGAGAGATGAAGAAAGTAGACAGGAGTAGAAGGAGATGAGGTGCATGGCAAAGAGAGAGGTGGCGAAGGCTAAGGATAAGGCATATGAAGAGTTGTATGAAAGGTTGGACACTAAGGAAGGAGAAAAGGACCTGTACTGATTGGCTAGACAGAGGGACCAAAAGATGTGCAACAGGTAAGAGTGATAAAGGATAATGAGGGAAACATACTCACAAGTGAGGAGAGTGTGTTGAGGAGATGGAAAGAGTACTTTGAGGGGCTGATAAATGAGAGAGAGAGAAGGTTGGATGATGTGGGGATAGTGAATCATGAAGTACAATGGATTAACAAGGAGGAATTAAGGATAGCTATGGAGAGGATGAAGAATGGAAAGGTTGTTGGTCCAGATGACATACCTGTGGATGCACGGAGGTGTTTAGGTGAAATGACAGTGGAGTTTTTAACCAGATTGTTTAATGAAATCTTGGAAAGTGAGAGGATGCCTGAGGAATGGAGAAAAAGTGTTTTGGTAACGATTTTTTAAGAATAAGGGTGATGTGCAGAGCTGTAGTAACTACAGAGGGATTAAATTGATCAGTCACAGCATGAAGTTATGGGAAAGAGTAGTGGAAGCTAGGTTAAGAAGGTACGTGATGATTAGTGATCAGCAGTTTTGTTTCATGCCAGGAAAGAGCACTACAGATACGATGTTTGCTCTGAGAGTGTTTATGGAGAAGTACAGAGAAGGTCAGAAGAAGTTGCATTGTGTTTTTGTAGACTAAGAGAAAGCATATGACAGGGTGCCTAGAGAGGAGTTGTGGTATTGTATGAGGAAGTCGGGAGTGTCAAAGAAGATTGTAAGAGTGGTACAGGATATGTACGAGGGTAGTGTGACAGCGGTGAGGTCTGCAGTGGGAGTGACGGATGCGTTTAAGGTGGAGGTGGGATTATATCAAGGATCAGCTCTGAGCCCTTTCTTATTTGCAATAATGATGGACAGGTTGATAGACGAGATCAGACGGAGTCCCCGTGGACTATGATGTTTGCAGATGACATTGTGATATGTAGTGAGAGTAGAGAACAGGTGGAGGAGACCCTGGAGAGATGGAGATATGCTCTAGAGAGAAGAGGAATGAAGGTCAGCAGGACTAAAACAGAATATATGTGTGTGAATGAGAGGGAGGATAGAGGAATGGTGAGGATGCAAGGAGTAGAGGTGGCAAAGGTGGATGAGTTTAAATACTTGCGATCAATAGTTCAGAGCAACGGTGAGTGTGGAAGAGAGGTGAAGAAGAGAGTACAGGCAGGATGGAGTGGGTGGAGAAGAGTGTCAGGAGTGATTTGTGACAGACGAGTACCAGTAAGAGTGAAAGGGAAGGTCTATAAGAGGGTAGTGAGACCAGCTATGTTATATGGGTTGGAGGCATTGGCATTGACAAAAAGGCAGGAGTTTGAGCTGGATGTGGCAGAGTTAAAGATGTTAAGATTTGCACTGGGTGTGACAAGGGTGGACAGGATTAGGAAAAAGTATATTAGAGGGTCAGCCCAGGTTGGAAGATTTGGAGACAAAGCCAGAGAGGCAAGATTACGTTGGTTTGAACATGTGCTGAGCAGGGATGCTGAGTATATTGGGAAAAAGATAAGGATGAAGTTAACAGGTAACAGGATAAGAGGAAGGCCTAAGATAAGGTTTATGGATGTGGTGAGAGAGGACATGCAGGTGGTTGGTGTGACAGCAAGATGCAGAGGACAGGAAGAAATGGAAACAGATGATCCGCTATGACGACCCCTAACGGGAACAGCTGAAAGAAGATGATGATGATCACTACACAGTCTAAAATCTTATGAAATAAGCAATTGCTTTCTTTATAGTTAGAAGTATATAATGTTATAATTCTGTATACTTGTTCTTTCCATTTTAAATCTACAATGGTTAATCTTCCCATTTTTGCTAAAGTTACATTGATATCTTTATTGTACTTCTAAAGAATACGGCTATTCCAGAACATCTCTTATTTCCCAAATTCCAGATGATTTTTCCTCCCAATAGTTTCTCTACTTGCAATCTTTCTTCATGTCTTAAAAATCTTGGGTCTTCTAATATAATTACATCTATACCACACAGGTTCATAGGTAGGTACTAGGCTATTGGCCCAAGGGCCTACGTAAGCCTAGCCAGCAAGGTACCATAGCTTACGCCACCCAAGAAAGTTACTTTCCTGTGCCACTGTCCAGCAGAGACACAGAAGTGATCCCTGGGGTGTATTTCCTATTTCCCATCCACTCATCAAGATTTTTCTTGAAGAGTGCTAATGAAGAACTTTGCTGGACATAGATGGGTAGCCTGTTCCAGAGTATGGGAAGTCTCTGTGGGACAGGAATCTATCCCTCCAGCATGTCCTGTTTATTGTGGTGACAAGGTTTAGGTCCCTAGAGCATGTAGCTTGGAGGGATTGGGATTTCTTTAGGTGTAGCATGTCCAACAGCTCTGGATTTCACATAGCTTTATATGTTAGGCAGAGATGACCTCGGAGTAGGCGATATGCTACGGAGTAAAGCTGAAGTTTTTTGAGGCGGTCAGTGTAGGGCATTTGTTTGAGGCCAGTAATCCACTTTGTGAGGTACTTCTGTGGCCTTTCCAGCTGCTGCAGATGTCTTGTGAGGTACATTCCAAAAGGGGTGTTGTACTCTATAATGGGTCTAATGAGTGACAAATAGAGGGGGAACAATGACTTCTTTTTTCCTGGATGAGAACCCTTTTATGATGAGGTGTGCCACATAGAAGGACTGCCTGACTACTGTGGCGATGTGACTATTAAAGGAGAGACTACTGTATTACACCACTCCAAAATTCCTATTCTTCTTGCCAAAGTCTTAATACTTTTCAAGTTTACAGAAAGTAATCAATTTTTATTTTCCCTTTTCCTTAGCTTCATGGTTTCATAAGTTCATAGCTAATTACTGGGCTAGATTTTGTAATATGCCATTCTAAACCTAACCAATTTCCTTCCCAATCTCAATACCGGAATATTGCCAAATTCTGGTAATAAAGGCCACACAGGTAAAAAACGCACTCCCCAAAGCTAAGAATACAGCATCCATGGGACCAAATGACATCCCGGGCTGTGTACTACATGAACTACAATATGAACTGGCACCTCACCTAAGTGTCATGTTTAATCATAGCCTCACTTCAGGTTTCATGCCCACTGAGTGGCACAGAGCTACAGTTATCCCACTCCACAAGGGGGGATCCACCTTGGATCCCGGAAACTACCATCCCATCAGTCTGACGAGCCTTATCTATAAGGCCATGGAGCGCATTATCGTGGAAAGTATAAACAAAGACATTGGCAACCTTCAAACACTGGACCCCACCCAGTTTGGGTTCTTGAAGGGCCGATCTTGTCTCCTGAACCTGACTGACTTCTTTGAATCAGTCTTCAGAGCCATGGACAAGGGTAAGGTAGTCCACACAGCCTATCTAGACCTTGCCAAGGCCTTTGACACCATCCCCCACTCTGGAATTATAGATAAACTTATTAAGCTGGGCATTAATCCCTACGTCACCCAATGGGTTGCTAACTGGCTTACTGATAGAACCCACACTGTAAAAGTAGCCGACTCCAAATCCAGCTCCAGACAAGTGACAAGTGGAGTACCTCAGGGTTCAGTCCTGGGACCACTCTTGTTTGGCATCTACTTCTCTGAAGTACAGGCCAACACTAAGGGACTCTGGCTAACAAAGTTCACAGATGACTGCAAACTGGGAGCCATTATTGAATCCTCAAATGATGTGGATACTCTACAAAAGGGCCTTACAGAAACAGATGCTTGGTGTCAGAGCCATGGGCTCAAGCTCAATGCCAAGAAATGTACAGTTATCGCCTTTGGGAAAAAAACATGTACCCATGAATTACTATATATGTGGCAGTACACTAAACACCAAAAGCGTGATAAGAGACTTGGGGACACAGGTGGACAGTGGTCTCACCTTCGATAACCACATCGCCACAACAGTCAGGAAATCCTTCTATGTGGCACACCTCATCACTAAGGGCTTTTCATCCAGAAAAAAGGAGGTCATTGTCCCACTGTACTCATCCCTCATTAGACCCATTATAGAATACAACACCCCGTTTCGTATGTACCTCTCAAGACATCTGCAACAACTGGAAAGGCCGCAAAAATACCTCACTAAAAAAATCACAGGCCTAAAGCAGATGCCCTATGCTGACCGCCTTAAAAAACTCCAGCTATACTCTGTCGCATATCGTCTACTCAGAGGCGATCTCTGCTTAACATACAAGGCCATTTCAAACCCAGAGCTGTTGGACATGTTACACTTAAAGAAATCCCAATCCCTCAGAGCCACATGCTCCAGGGATCTAAACCTTGTCATCACAATAAACAAAACATGCTGGAGGGATAGGTTCCTGACCCAGAGACTCCCCATACTCTGGAATAGATTGCCCATAATGTCAAGCAGAGCGCCTCTTTGGCCCTCTCCAAAAGGAACCTTGATGACTGGATGGGAGAAAGGAAATTCACCCTGGGGATAATGTCAGCTGCCCTGCTAGACAGGGGTCCAGGGAAGTAAATAGTGTGGGAAGAAATAGCCAGGGAATTGTTATGGCTAGGCTTGTATAGGCCCTAGGGCTGATAGCCTAGTACCAACCTATGAACCTATGAATCAAACACTGTACCTTGTTCCTGTGAGTCAAACACCTTCACCGTTATACCAAGTCCTAATCTTTGGCTGTATGCATTATTTTTTCATCCATTTCCTTTCTTTTTTTTTTGTACTTATCTCTTTACATTTTCTTTTTCTGTCTTTTACTCTTTCACCAACAGAATTAGTTTTATTCCCTTTTACTACCTCCCAGTTTGTGTTCTAAAATTTCTTCTCTTTGCTCATTTTCTTCTCTTTCTTTTTTTTGCATCTTGTCCCATTTCCCCACAAAAATAACATTTTCTTTTGTAACAGTTACTTATCAAATGGCCTTTTCCACAAAAAGCATATTTTGGGTTGACCCTGGTGTTTTACAACAGCCCTATTCCCCTCCACATTTATTACGCTTGGTTAATGTATAATGTTTTCTCTTTCTATTTTTAACACAATATTACAAACTCAGCCACCAGTCCATAAACCTCTTTTGTCATAAACATTTGCAATGCCCAATACTTCTTTATATAAAGCTTTCAAATGTCAACTTTTCTATTTATAACTCAGTACAAAATTTACATGAATCTTCTTTTCTCTTCCCTGTTAAATGCTTTTATCACATAACGATTCCAGTGATTACAGTCCTTTTTTTCATATTCACCACGAACATTTTCCATTGTTAAAACAGTCTCAAATATAATGTCACAAAGTGTCTCTTTGTTAAGAATAAATGCTGTTACCTCATGTGTTTTTCACCCAATGGAGCTATTAAATTGTCCCACACTTCATACCTATCCATTTCTTTGTCTTCTTTACTTTGAAACCTTACCACATACCTCAGTTTTTCATTTTCTTCTGCCTTCTTTTCTGTTACTTCACTCTTACCTTCTTTTACTTTCTCTGCATATTATTATTTTCCATCTCGCCACTGTTCTTCAGGATTGCCACTGAATCCTCCTTTTGCATTTTCTCCACAAAGTACTCCCAGGAAACATCTCCTTCGTTGTCTGGCTCATTCTGCACTACCATTTCTTTAAGTAAATCATCCATCATTATACATCAATTATACATCCATCATTTACTGATTCATCTCCATCAAACTGGTTTCTTTGAAACACTCACACAAAATCCTGCACACATTTCTCCGGTCTCAACATTTGCCTTCTCCTTCATTTCTTTCACTACTCCATCATCTCCATCTGCCTCCTTGTTTCTCTGGGCCACCTCTGCACTTGGAATGGAAACAGGGAGTGCTCCTCCAAAATGGTTCCTACTCACACCAATAACTACTACGGGAAGTTCCTTGATGCCCTGACCAAATTTCCCCTGGTAATATAAATACCACCTCAGGTCTCCCCTGAAAGGAGGCCACTAGCCTAGAGGGACTAACCCAGTCAACAAACAATAAATAAATATAAATAAATAAATAAATGGCAGAGATATGTAAATTTAGAGCAAACGGACACTTTTCTCATTTGTTCTTAATGATAGGATTTCTCAGTGTACAGGTGCTTCACCTGCACTGTTATGCAAGAAGCAGCAGCAGCCTTAGTTGAACAAGTATTTGCTGCTCAGAGAGCCAGTGCCCATGCTGTGTGCCATCTATTTCATACATGAATCCACCAGCAGCTGACATACTATCACCACCACAAACAAGACATTCTTAACTCCTACCATGTAGAGAGAAACCAAATGTAAGATAATGCTGGAATAGCTGGTCAACAAGTATTCAATTCACACAAAAACATTGGTAGGAAAATGTTGTTTATTAAGCGCTTTCCTCCCATGCAAGGACTTCATCAGAATAAAACCACCCTGTCCTTTCAGTTCCTTTTAAATACAATACTAGCTTGTTAAGAATAACAAGTCACATGAATGACTGTGGTGAGAGTGAAAACAAAGGATGAACATCAAATAAACAGGTTTTGTATTTTAGATTCAGTTTGTCTGACATTATTAGGGCAAAAATACATATAGGACCGGAGCCTTTCTGTGAAATAACTTTTGAGAGATTGTACTACCAGAAAAAAAATTGTTAATGAGTGTAAACTGAGGAATAATACATGTCTTTGGAAGGACTGTTTATCAAAGTTTAAATGTGCAGTTAAATAATCTGTTGCTACAACCTGAATGACTGAGACAGAAGAAAATGAGTTAAAAATGTTTTTCTACACTTATCTCAGATGTGTATGATATTAAAAAGTTGTGGATGACAGAAAAGTAAATTGTCTGGGTCTAGGGGATGGGACGTTTGTGTAACTTTAAAAACCGAAAATAAGTTGCAGCATGTGCCTAATGGAATAATAAATGGGAAAATATAGTGTTAAGTACTGTGGGTACCTGAAAGCATATTTTTCTGAAGGAATTAATTGCATTTAATCCATGAATATACAAAAACAAGGTGTGGGCAATGAGGGAGTATGGACATTCCAGAAAAAAATATGTTGTACGAAAAGTGGAAATGAGAAGCATTTTTGTTTGACTGTCCACCAATTAAAGAAAGAGAAAGTGATGAAAATGAGGGGGAAGAATATGTTCTTGTGCAAGGAAGGGTGGAAGAGAATGACGAAAGCGGGTGGAGGTGACTGGCGAGGAACTACAAGGTGAAAATATACAAATGGGTACACTAGAAGTCCAGAAACTAGAAAATGAAAAAAAAGTACACATGGAAAAGAGGTCTGAGGCATTAGAAACAGAAGAAGAAGAAAGGGTAGGTGGAAGCTTTGAGTACGAAAAAAGGTAGAAGGTTCTATTACGGGAAGAATGTGGAGGAGAAAAGGGTGTCCGAAAGATGAAAACAAAACACAAAAAAGGAAAAAGTTAACATGTGTACAGCATCAGTGAATATCAACAGCCTCACGACTGATGTTAAAAGAATAATGGTGTTAGAATGGTGTGAAAAGATGGAGAGGTCATTTGCTTGATTTAAGATTTAAGGGTGGAATTTGAGACAATGTAGAAAACAAAAGTGGTGTAGACTATAGGAAATGATACATGTTCAGGTATTACATTATTACTAAAAGATTAAGAGATTAAAATTAATGGTGGTGGTAGCAGGGTTTTAGTGTGTGATGCAAGAAAGAGACACAAGGTGTTTAGAATATTAGTAGTGTATGTCTATATCAATGTAAATGAAAGAAAAAAATGAGGAAATTCACAGTTATATAATCAAACATATGTCTAATATGGTGGTGGGAGACGGTAATTTAAAAAGGAAGAGAGATAATAGCACAAAATATTAAATGATGAAAGCGATAAGTAATGTTTAAAAACTGGTAAAGGGAGAGAACAGAATTATAAGGGCAAATATTCATATCACAGGGCTGTACAGGCAATCACAAGAGAAGATAAAAGTATAATAAAAGAATGAAAATGGTTAAAATGACTGACAGCAAAAATTATAAGAATGGAATGTCTTAAAGATAAAAGAGGGCAACTGTGAAAAGATGATGTCAATGTGAAGCTGTTTTATGGAAGTCTGACAAAGCGAAGGATGGTGTAGAAAAGTTTTAAAATTAGACACAGCAACAAAAGAAAGAAATAACATATATTCTAAACAACCAGAAATTTGTGAAAGAATAGTAGAGAAGGGCAATAGATTTGAAACCAAAGAAAAAAATTATATACATTTAGACAAAAATATTACTTAAAAGGGAGAAAAGAAAAGTTTCCCGTGTTACGATAAGAAACTGATATACAATAGGATAGAAATTATATTCACTGGGGCGCCACACAGCTAAATTTCACATCTAGTTCTCCTCTCAGGTTGCTGTGCTGTGTCATCTCCAAGACATTTTATTCAGTCCAGTTAAAGACGCATACATCCATCTATCTCTCTGCTCATAGTTCAAGAGTAATCTCCTTTCACTGGACATTAATAAAGCACATGCTCTCCAGCATCTGTCATAAGCTTTCTCAGGACAGTCCACTGATGATTCACAGTTCTAAAGGTCAGCTATTAATATGTGTGTGTGTGTGTGTGTCTATAGATATATATATATATATATATATACACACACACACACAAACATATATGTGTGTGTATATATATATATAAAAATGTGTTTGTGTCTATATATATATATATATATATATATATATATATATATATATATATATACAAACATATATGTGTGTGTGTGTGTGTGTGTGTATATATATATATATATATATGAATCTGTGTCAAACATTTGAACTTTACAAAGTTTAAATGCTAAGACTTATACAAAAACTGTTAAAATCAAACATAGTTGAAAGTACATCAACTCAAATGAAAAGATTCTAGGAAGAAAAAACAAATGGCACAACCGTGTGTGTGTGTGTGTGTGTGTGTGTGTGTGCCCCCCCCACACACCTACTGCTACTTAAATACACCTGCTCCAAAATCGCACTACAGTGGGGAAATGGCAGCTGTGCTGTGATCTTGCTCATCTAAACAATGGCAACATCTGAAGAGTTTATTTTCAGACTCTGCAGATGACATTTCAAGTGCTCAAACTCTTAGGAGTTTGAGTTCTTGAAGGTAATATAAATAAATAGATATATATGTATGTGTGTGTGTAAGTAATTATCAAGAATTCATGCTTGATACTTTTTTGACTTTTTCCAATCATACTAACTCAGTAAATAATCGATTCTCGGCTAGAATGTGGAGACTGCCTTCTGTGTGGAGTCAGCATGTCCTCCCTGCGGTTGGGTGGGCATTTGAAAGACATGCGTAAATGGGTGTGCCTTCGTTGAAGGTTGAACGTCGAGCTGGCACCTCAGCGCTCGTCAAAATCTACTGCCAATCATTAGCGGACCGGAGTTCCACTGTGGTGACCCCTAACCAGGAAAAGCTGAAAGACAACAACAACAACTAACTCAGTAAATAAGAAAGGTGGGTCTCAAACAAAGCTGGCATGTTATGTTAACATTTTAATGCCTGAAGCAAGGAACTCCAGTATAAAAAATATGCTTATACATATGTGTAACATATGCTTAGATTATACACTTCTCTGATCTGTCTTCATTTTAATAAACGACTAAAGGCCTGTAAATAGAATCTGTAGAGTTGCTAAAACGACAGATTTACGAACTGCAATAAAGGCAACAGACCAAAAATTAAAACTTTATTAACACTAGCGCTTTGGCAATACTTTCAATGTAGTTCACCGAGAGTTGCAAAACAAAAGAACATGTGTAAACACTAACAACCAACAGTATTTATATCAATAAATCAATTAAAATGTTCAACAATTCCTTTCACAAGGTTAAAAAAGATGCTGCCAATTAGACTTCATATTTAACCCCCAGGATATAATGTGTCATATATGAGAATGTATATAGTTTCTTTATACAAAAGTTTGCTTTTTAAATTATCATTTGATACAAATTTACTGCTTATATTTTCAAGAACCGTTGCCTTTAACAAAGCCATATTACTTTCATGTGATTCACTAAAGTGTACAGCAACTGGACTTTCAATTCAATTTTCTCTTTCTTTATACCACATATACATTCCTATAATCTACTTTTAAAAGCGCTCTTACTTTCCTACCTATACCAAAATACAGGACAACCTGTTGCTAGGTCTAAAAATAATATTATTCATTCTATCAAAACTACGTGTAGTATATATATAGTTAAAATTATAACATGTTCCACAAGCAAAAGTTCCTTTTGTATTACTACTACATAACTCAAGGTTCATTTGTATCTTAGGTCCTATATAAAAATTATAAACAAACACATAACCTATACTATGTCCTCATTTAACAGCCAATGTAGGCTTATTATGTACATAACTTATTGCTAAAAAACCCTGTATCATTAATTAAACATTTCCAATAACACTCAACCATTTCAGTCAATTTATCTGAAAATATAGTATAAGTTGCAAAAAACATATTTTTGCTTACCTGTTTTATTTAAGCTATTTACAGAAAAGGTTTCATTGCTTCTATAAACATGAGACAGATTATCATCTGGAAAAGTTATCACTTTTATAATAAGAATCTGTTACATCCTTCTCTTTGTAACCTATGTTTATAAACACTTTTTCCAGCCTCTTTCAAAACATCAGCATATTCATTACATGAACTACCAAGGGGTAACATTTCACCATAAGAGAAAGAAATTAAATGTGGAGGGTGACAGCTTGTACCAAGTAAATATTGTCCATTACTAGAAGGTTTTCTGTAGAAAGATTCGTAGATTATACACTTCCTCTTATCTCTCTTCATGTTGATAAACTGCTAAAGCCCTGCAAATAAAATCCATAGAATTGTTAAAATGACAGATTTGGGAACCACTAATGTTCATAACCTAGTATATGTTTTCAAAGAATGGTGCTTTCCTCCTTAGCTACTGCTGTTAAAATTCTTAAGACGCTTCTCCTTGTTTCTTCTTTAAAAGAACTTTTATTAAAATGATTTAAAACAAAAAACAAAATAAAAGCTACAACTTAACCATTTGAAAGTTAGCGTTGTAACGCAAAAAAGAGAGATAAGCGCTTTCGGTTTATCAACCTTCTTCAGATCTGCTTAACATTTGCAGCTACTTCTATTTATATTCATGCTGCTGACTTAGAGTCATCCCCCACAACCAATGGGAGTCTCTATGCTAATTCTTGGTGTACTTGTATTCCAATCCGATGTTCTGGTTTTTATTTCTTGGAAGCCAATTACATTCTTCCATGCAAATAAGTTTTAATAAATCTACCAATGTTTATTCATTCCTTTCTCTCACCTAATTTGCTATTCTTTTTCTTTTGCTCCAATGACTTGTGTGTATCCTGTTGCAAGATGCAGGCTCCACCTTTTTATGTCATGTTCTTATTTGCCTTTTGTAAAAACTAATCACTCTCCCTGCATAGCATTTTTCATGCATTTCGCCTCTATATTGGAGGCGTCTGTCTGCCTATAACAGAGCTACAACCTCTTCTCTTTCACGAGTTGTCTTCATTAGGTAAACCACAAGTACAGTGGCTTTCTCCTTTGTTTTAAAACATAGGATCAAACACTTTCTTGTAAATGCTCTTACTTCCATGTCATCAGGTCTCTTTCAAACTGATAGCGCTTACTTAACTACATAAATGCACTTGCTAACTCACATCATAAATCACAAACTTTTTTTATTTTGTGTCTTGCTTCTTAATATCAAGTCTCTTTCTGACTAAGAGCGCTTGCTTATATTCGAAGATGTACTGCTGATTCCTGTTATTCTATCCAAGTTTTACTTTGTGCAGAGTTCTTTACTCAATCTTATTAAGAAGCTATCCTAATAGTTTTTTTAATGTTATGTAATCCATTGGTTGGCAATTTACACTTCTCCTTTTTCTCCCATACTAATTCCAAACTCTCTACTAATTCAATGCCTTTTCTTCATTTGCTGACAAATTTCCGCTAACAAATGTCTTTGATCTCCATAAACATCATTTCTCCTTTCTAATTGATGTAAATAATGAACAACACTCTTTCTATTCCTTTAGCGCTCTAAATTTCAATATTTTCCAGATTTCTACATGCACAATGAACTTGATTTCAATTTATTTATAGTCTGGGGTTTACTCTCCTTCCATCATAATGTTCAAACCAGGGTTAGAACCCTGAACCCTTTGTTTAAAGGTTTAATGCTCTACCGACTGAGCTACGTTGGTAGATGCATAGTTCAACTCCCTCTTAGTTTTCTTTTCTTTCTAAAGAAGCTTGAGGAGGACTGTAACATATAGGCCAAAAATATATAATAAGCAAACTGCACTCTTTTTATTCCTTTGATGCTCTTGGTTTCAATGTTTTCCAAACTTCTTCTTGCACAGTAAACTTAAATTCAACGGTTTTCATTTATGGTTAGAGATTTCTTCTCCTTTCACCATGGTGCCCAGACTGGGAATCGAGCCCTGGACCCTCTGGATAAGGGTCTGATGCTCAACCGACTGAGCTACATAGGCAGATATATAATTCATTTCCCTCGTAGTTTCCTTTCTTTTAAAACAGGTTTAAGCGGGACTATAGCATTTAGTCCGGGGAATTGGTCGGATCGTAAATTAATTATCCATTGCAACTCAATTTTTTCTGTTCTATTCACTATATCACCTCCTCTTTCCATAGGCTTAATCTGTGCCATAACCATAACTCTAAAGTTATGCTCTGGATTTTCTTTAATATGTACATAAAGAGCATTAGTCTGTATTTTATTATGAATGTCCCGTATATGTCTTAATACTTGTTCTTTGAATTTTCTGTTAGTGTTACCTATATAGAATGCTTTACATACCATGCAACTTGCTACATAGATCACATTCTCACTGTTACAAGTTGCTCTTTCTTGAAGGATGTAAACCTTATTTGTCATTGGATGCTGAAACCTATCTGTGCTCATAATGTACTGACATGCTTTGCATTTTCCACATTTGAATGTTCCTCTTGGCATAGATACATTCTTTGCCTCTTGCCTATCTATGTCACATAGAAGCCTATTTACGTTCTTCTTATTTTTATAAGTATAACTAGGATGTTCTCCTACTATGTCTTTTATCTTCTGGTCCATTGTTAGTATAGGCCAGTATTTCTTAATAGTTTATCTTATAATAACATTATGTGTACTGTACATCACAGGACATCTTACTATTTCCTTTCTTCTGTTTGGCTCCTTTTCTTTGTTCTCTTTATCAATTTTAGCTGAATAGTATGGTCTCCCTTTCTTCCTTCGGATATCTCTAAGCTTGTCTTCATCCATTTTTTCTTCCTTATATCCTCTCACTGTAAAGTTGTTCATTAATCCTTGTATTTCTTCTCGAAATATATTATCATTGGTACACAATCTGGAGGCCCTTTGCACCTGGTTGTCCTTAATATTTTTAAAAATATGGCCTGGATGCATGCTAGATCTATGTAAAAGATGGGTTTTCCAAGTTGTTTTTCTATACAGGGCTGTTTCCAATCCTTTGACCTCATCCATAGTAATATTAACATCCAGAAATTCTATTTTTTTCCATGACATTTTGATTTCAAACTTTAGGAAATCCGTTGTTGTTGTTAGAAATTGAATGAATTGCTGCAACAAACTTTCATGCCCTCTCCAATTAAGAAGAATGTCATCAACAAAGCGTCCATAGAATTGTATATGTTGTTGCCAGATATTATTTTCATCTTTGCTCCACTGGCATTCCCATTGGGCTAATACTATATTTGCATAACTACTGGCACATGGAGTGCCCATGGCTACTCCCCATTTCTGCCAATAGACTTCATGCTCATATAGAAATACATTGTTTTGTAATATAATTTCTAGTAGCCCACATATCCTTTCCACATCCTTATTCGGTTGGTTAGCTAGTATAAAGTTTCTGACTGCTTCTATACCATATCCATTGGGTATGCTAGTAAATAAGCTATTCACATCCATTTTGCTAAAGAAACCTGTATCATTAATTAAACATTTCCAACAATACTCAACCATTTCAGTCAATTTATCTGAAAATATAGTACAAGTAGCAAAAAACAAATGTTTGCTTACTTGTTTTATTTAAGCTATTTAAAGAAAAAGTTTCATTGTTTCTATAAACATGAGAGAGATTATCATCTGGAAAAGTTTTCACTTTTATAATAAGAATCTGTTACATCCTTCTATTTGTAACCTATGTTTATAAACACTTTTTTTCCAGCCTCTTTCAAAACATCAGCATATTCATTACATAAACTACCAAGGTGTAACATTTCACCATAAGAGAAAGAAATTAAATGTGGAGGGTGACAGCTTGTACCAAGTAAATATTGTCCATTACTAGAAGGTTTTCTGTAGAAAGATTTGTAGATTATACACTTCCTCTTATCTCTCTTCATGTTGATAAACTGCTAAAGCCCTGCAAATAAAATCCGTAGAATTGTTAAAATGACAGATTTGGGAACCACTAATGTTCATAACCTGCTTGATTTTTGGTTAATTCACTACTGACTCTCACTGGCCCAAAAGATTTCTAAAGCTAATAGTGCATATGATCTGAGAACACAGAATAGTAATGCCGTTAACCTGGCTGTGCTACCTTTCACTGCAAACTCAAGATTAGCTGTCGACCTATGGCATCCACTTTCAATTTTCAGTGTTCACACCATATTGCATTACGTGGACACAACAGCTTTCTATGAATATAAATGGTCTTTATCCTAGTTTATGATTGGTTTTCTTCTCTTCACCAACTCTGCCACCCTCTCACCATCAAAAGCGATCTGTTCCACAGAATATGTTAGTGTGCCTCTGCCTGAATGCATTCTAGCTGCACCTGACCTTTTTGTGCGCTCTTTCTCACCTCTTTTCCTGAACTCTGCCTACTCTTAACTTTGGATTATTGCCCCTCTCCTTCCATGGCATTCATTTATTCCCTATTAAGAAGACTGACATCAGTATTCATCAAGTTTCTTAACTATTGGGCTATACTCCACAGCCTGGTAATCCTTTGTGTTTTTTTTTTTTCTCTAATGAAATGTCCCAGCATTTATATTATGTTACACATATTATATATTTTTTATTGCCTTGTCATACTTTATTGCCTTGAGTTACAGCCATAGACAGGTACTATTGGATATGTCTGTAGCTCTGACTTCCACATTCATATGTGTATTTCCTCGTGCAGTCCTTATCACAAATAACACACAAGTACCTTGTGCATTGTTTTTCTCATCTGGCCCACGTCATCCAAATTAATAAACAAACTATACATACAGCAGATCAACATGCTTTCCTTCTGTTTTTTTTTTTTTTTGTGCTTACCCTACCATGTTTCCTGCCTCAAAACCAACCACCCAGCCAGCCAAACACACATATATTCACACACTGTCACCAAACCACAAATTTTCAGCAAAACATGTATGGCAGAGTTAACTAATAATTGCATCTTGCCCCATATGCATCAAATCAGCTGTTTAATGCATGCATTAAAAATGACCCAGAGCATATTCTATCAGTTAGGAGTTTATTAATTCATTTGGACTATTTTGTAGGAGAAACATGCTATATAATACACTGACCAAAATTAGCCTGCAGAATATGGTTTGGATGTGTTAAAACTTGCACTGCAATCTTAATGTATTTCACTCCCAGATGTATCTTTTTTTCTCAAGTGTTGCACACCTTGTAGTTGGCAGCATTCACACTCAGATTAACAGCAATGAGTACCTATTTTCTACATAGATGCTTGAAGTCTCAAGTGCAGTATTAACACTGCCAGTCAATTCCTCATTATAACTTGAGAAGGTGAAAATGTGTATGTAGCACTGTGAACTAAATATATTCATCCAGCATCATGGTAACAAACTCACCTTAAAAATACTCCATTAAGCACAATCAATTTCAGCAGATCTTCACACACTCATGTGAATCAGGGGTACAGAAAATCAGCACTTAAACAAATGACAATGCATAATGAATGAAATGAAATAAGCCATTCTGTAAACATGACTGGATTAAGATAGTATCCATTTTAACCCAGGGAGGAGAGCAATGCTGATATATATATATATATATATATATATATATATATATTCTTATTTATTTATTTACATGTATTTGGTGAAAGAGTGTGCGTGTGTCTGTTTAGCTGGTTCAGTAGCACTGAGTCAGGAAACATGGTTCGGTGGGCACCACAAAAGACAGAAGGAAACAGATGCTGGTTTATGTTGCTGCAAAATATACTTGTTTATTTAATAATCACACTTTATTCATCCTCTATTTGTATATAATGCTGCTAAATGTTACTTGAGGATTCTGTATGTTGTATACATGCTACTGTAAACAGTTCTCATGAAGCTTTGTATGTAATGCTGACAAATGTTACCTTAGATTTCTGTACATTGTACATTTACTACTGTTATTTCTCGTGGAGCCTTTCTCCACTGAAAACAGGGTTGATTGCCCAGTTAGACTTTCCAGTAAGCAAGTGGAAATAACATAAAATAATACTACCCATTACATGTCTCAGAGTTTGTTTTTATAGCTATAGCAATTCTTAGTTTCCCTTTAAATATTCTGCAATCCTTTAATTTAGATAACCTATCCACTTATTCAAATATTTCCTATAGAAATGTGTTATGAAAATTATCCAGTAGTGTAAACTGTCAAACCAGACCTCTCAACCATACTGAATTCCTTGGTATTTACTGGTTTTGAGGGCAAAATAGTGGGATGCCACGAATTCACGAGTGGCACCCTTAATTTCTGAATTTCCTGGTCTTTTTTTTTTTTTTTTTTGTATACGACTTTAAATTTTTGGCTGATGTCACCACATATCACCAGCCTACAGGGTTGTGTGTGATGACATCAGCTACTGCCTGTGTTGGACTCGGAACATAAGTGATGGTGGGTGGCATAATTTAAATTTTGCAGAGTCCACCCACAGGCATCCGTAGTTCGTAAGTCTATTTTGTTGTGCATTATTTTATCTGCTGGTCATTTAATTGTGTGCATCTATAGGTCTTGATCTGCTGGCCATTTAACTATGTGCATCAGTACTTCGTAAGTAATGTCTTTCGGCTTTTCCTGGTTAGGGGTCACCACAGCGAAACGCCGGTCCACTTATGATTAGCAGCAGATTTTTATGGTGCCAAGGTTCCAGCCCGATGCCCAACCTTCAACGAAGGCACACCCATTCACGCATGCACCTATCTGCATGTCTTTAAACATCACTCAACCGCATGGAGGACATGCAGACTCCACACAGAAGGCGCTCCAGCCGCGAATCAAACTGGATAACCTCTTGCTGTGAGGTGACAACGCTAACCACTGCACCACCGCAGCCTTTATTCGTACTTCGTAAGTGCATTATTTTATCTGCTGGCCATTTTATCTGGCTTATTTTATTTTATCTGCTGGCCGTGTGTGTTTTGTGTGTGTGTGTTATTTTATCTGCTATGTGTGCTGTTTAATCTGGCTTATTTTATTTTATCACTGGACTTTATCTGCTAGCCATTTGACTGTCTGTAGTTTGTAAGTGCTTTATTTTATCTTCTGGTTAACTGTGTGCATCCGTAGTTCAAAAGTGCATTATTTTATCTGATGGCCATTTTATCCTGCTTATTTTATTTTATCTGCTGAGGTGTGTGTGTGTGTGTGTGTGTGTGTGTGTGTGTGTGTGTGTGTGTGTGTGTGTGTGTGTGTCGTCTGCAGTAAAATACTGAAAATAGGTCATACCACAAGCTACATTTTCTACCATCACTGTTGTGTCCTCTTCTGGACAGGAAGATCAGTAACTGGAACAAAAAATATAACCACAGCTACAACACCCTACAAATTTTTAAACATTCTGTCTCTTGCTCCAAATGTGTCTTTGCCTCATCAGTGGAGAAGGATTTAACTCCTATAGGAAACTTAATCTTAAATATTTGTCCAGGTACATTTGCAGATGGGAACATGGGTGTTTTTTTTTTTTGTCATTGGTCTGAAATTACTGAAATCAATTTCAGCAAATATACATTTAATTTCCACTTGGATAACTTCACCAGCGGCCACAATAAATAAACAAAAACAGAACTCTAGAAGTTTTACTTTTGTACAAACATCTGTAATCCTTGGCACATCACTGATGAGCCAATGATCCTGATGTGGACCCCAGTGTTCTGTGGAGTGTCTCATAATAATGCAAAAGTCTGGACTGAATCTGTGACTTCTCACTGATTTTAATACAGGTAAGGAAATACTGTGAGGAAATAATTTTATATCTCAGTTTCTCAATTAATAAATGAAATGGATGAGCTACCACAGTCACATGAGAATGCCATGAAACATGCACCTAGAACTCATCCTGGGCCTTAGAGGTGGTCTAAAAAGAGATGCCATGTTTTTGCATAGGATTGATACCTGTTTGAATCTTCAGAGCTTATATCCTGTTTTATTATTGTATACAGATTCTGGCATATCCATTGCTAACTTTCTTATAACATTGCCCTTTATGCCTGCTGCTATGTTACATCAGGTTTATAACTAAATACTTGCTGGTTCCAATGTCTAGTGGAACAGAGCCTTGTCTATGGTCCAGATGGCTTGGATTGGACTAGTAGCTCAGGCACTGGAGGAGATGGATGGACAGGGGGTGGAGAAAGAGAGAGAGATTGAAAGAGAAGGGGAGAAAGAAAGAGGAGAGGGAGGGATAAAATGTAACAGAGGGAGATTGGAAGGGATAGAGAGCAAGAGGAATTATGTGGCTTTGTCTGTTCACCTTTCTCAGGAAGAAAGGATGAGGATGCATGTGTTATGGTAATGCTAAGTCTATTTTCATTGTGAGACCATATTGTTTTGTTTTGCAGATGTCTATTAGTGTTTGCGCTATAAATTAAAATGTAAAATAAAGTTTTAAATGAAATCCAAATAATCATTGTAGAAGTAAGGCAGTATGCACATTAGGGTTTATGGTAAATGAGGTGAAATAGCCAAGTAATGGGACATTGGAATGGCTGCAGAGGGGAGGGCTGTGTATGGGGGGCCTCATTTGACCATGATTTTGTGAGGGGGGAAGGGCGGTAAACTGAAAGACAGCCCTGGGCGGCACAGACTATAGCTACACCACTGATCAGTAGGCTATGGAGAATGACTTTTTGAGGTCCTAGCAAACTATAATATTCTTTTGCTAAGATTATAATATTGCCTAACAGTAAATGCCCTAATTTAACCACAAAACCCATATACTGCAAGTCACCAAAAACAAAATCCTAAGGTTCATTAACTTCTCCCTTCCCAGTGAACCTCATCACTACACATTTAAAAAAAAGAAAGTTTACCATTTACTACAGGGTCTGGTGGGGGCCACATTTTGGTTGTCTGTTCTTCAGTTTGCGTTTGAAAGTCAGTATCCCACAATTCCATTGGAGTGGGTGGGGTTACATACTTATGTACGCAAATTTTATGTTAATCAGCATACAGATTTGTACCTATTTTTCATGGGCCTTTGTCCAGATGTTTGATGTTTCCAGGTTGAGAGGTATGTGTCAACAGTAATACAGTGTGCATGCTTAACTGTATCTTAACTTCATTTGGAGTTTATAAGAATGAAACTTCCTGGCTGATCAGCACACCAAAGGTTTCATACATTAAATGTAAAAAAGACAGGAATACTAGAAAAATCCCAACTGAGATGTAGAGCCAGATGGACAAGAAAATATGTATCATTCCAAACTGTGCAAGACAGTACTTAAACGATAGTTAAAAAGATGTACAATATTTTGACAGCCTTATATCTCTGGATTAACATACCTAATTAACTGCAAATTGGCAGGTTCATCTTTTTGGTTTCTTGGATCAAAACTCAGGAAAGGAACAGGCAAAGTTTTACAAAATATTATGAACATTCGTGCAAGTGCAACATAAATAGTACAGATGCAAAACACAAGTTAGTAAGGAACTGCCTAACTCCTTCAACCAAGTCTAAACACATGACCTCATTAGTATTCTTTAGGCTAACTTTTGGATGCCCACTTCAGGACTCATGGATAAGCTTTAAAAATCTGCAATTAATCAATTAAATTGATCTGTACCTCTGAAGCTATGACCCATCACTGCAATCTATTTAAAAATTGTAACTAGCTTTCATTTAGGCATAAACTGAACTGCCACTTACTGAATTACACTTAGCGAATTTCTGCACATTAACATCGCTGCCTTACTTCTCTGAATATTATATTCCATCCAGACATCTGAGATCTGTATGCAACAACCAAATAAAAAGAACTAGAACCTTAAATTCATTTGTTGACACACTAATGAGAAATTCTGTAGATCACACCAGGAACTAGCTTCATCCCAAAGTTAGGTGTTCCAGCAATCCATACACCTTAAAGAAAAAAATATTCTCCATTTAACTTGCAATGAAATATACGTACAAAAAGATGTCGCTTAAACTATAAAAGTTGTTCCCAACCATTTCACTGATCATTTTCTGCTCTTAACTCACACTCACTACAGCTGGATAATTTATCGGGTGTCTTATTTTCCTTTTATGCTTTTTCCTGTGGCCTGTTTTCTTCTACTCCTACTGTTAAAACTTCATTCCAAATCATAAAACAGTTACTGTAATTAAAGTATCACTGCCTGTTTCACCCTAATACTAACTGTGTCTTATATTGTTCTGTACACCATGATCCTGCACTTGTATATAATCGCTTTGTCCTGCTTTATTTTTTGCTACCACTGTACAATTTTCTCTATTTTATCAACTTTATCCAAGCTTTTATCTCCAGGCCTCCAATGAAACCTCCACTGGACAGTCAAGTAATCAAAACATGCATACATATACATGCAATTACATATACACCAACAATTAAATAAGCAAAAATGCAAACACAGACCAGCATGGGGTAAAAAATCAAATTAGTCTGATTTCTACTGATAATTAGAACCGACTTTAAAGCTTCATTGCAGCACTTTATAAGAAAAGCTGAACTTCAGTAATTCAGTCATACATATGCAGGGATTTTTACAAGTAGATTGCTACTGTCTCAACTTAAAAAGTACATTCAAAAAAATAGACATGCTGGAATCCTGTTCTCGTAGTGGTGATTCACAGCATGAAACTGGGGCTAAGGTTTACTCAGTGATAGTCAAAGTGACTTGACAGCCCACCTACATTCTCTGAACAACCTCTGACACATACTATGTGGAAATGAAATCTAAATAATTTAAAATGGATGTTAATGACATAATTTCTACAAATTACATACGTATGTAGAAGGACAATGATGTATTTAAAGCTGTGAAATCCAATTCCAGTGAAAGATACTACAGGAAACCATCTGAAGTGGCAAGCAGACAGCAGAATTAATCACCAGCTTGTGCACCAGGTGACCAAGTTCGCTAATTACAGAAAATGGCAGCAAACTATATCAAGTTTCTAAAAGTACACAGGGAGAAAGTATGTAACACCTACCATAATAAATACCTTCTTACCAAATTAAAATTCAGTCAGACCCTGCATATTTGTCTTTTTTTCTCCCATTTGCAGCATGTGTGTGTTGGTCTCTCCCTCCCTCCCTCCCACACACACACACACACACACACACACACACACACACACACGAGAGTGTGCACAGGCATACAGACATACAAACACACACATGCACACACATGTATATGAATATGTATATACATATATATATATATGTATATGTATATGTATATGTATATGTATAGGAGCGCTACAGAATCCTGAAAGCCCAAAATCCTGAAAGTTCAAAATATTGAAAACTCAAAATACTGAAAACGCAGAGGATACCAACACCCACTATATTCCAACACATGTACATACAGAAACGTATTACCCTTCAACTATATGCAGGGGGACTACACTAAGTGCCATCTTAAAGTTGATATATTTAAGTAGCAGGGGATGTGGGGGTGCACTGCGGATACCCCCCTGCTTATACTTGGAGAACAGTAATATAGTTTGTTTCATAGTTTCATAGTAGTGTACTAGGCTATCTGCCCTGGGGCATTTACAAGCCTAGCCAACAATGATGTGGCTTACGCCACCCCGTATTATATAGTTGCGCCTCTCTAGTAGTGACACATGTGGGATCCCATTATTAAGTAAACTATACCTCTGTCTAGTAGTGACACTGAGGTGACTCCCGGGGTAAACTTACGATCTCCCATCCATGCATCGAGATTTTTCTTGAACAGTGCCAATGAAGGGCTCTGTCTCACATGAACTGGGATTTTGTTCCAGAGTACGGGTAACCTCTGTGTTATGAATCTATCCCTCCAGCATGTTTTATTCATATTTGTGCAGAGGTTGAAATCTTTAGCTCGCGTGATTCTGGTGGATCTGGATTTTTTGAGATGGAGCATGTCCATCAGTTCTTGGTTGGACATAGCCCTATATGTTAGGCACAAATCACCTCTGAGCAGGCGGTATGCTACTGAATAGAGCTGGAGTTTCTTTAATCTAGCTGGATAAGGCACATGTTTGAGACCCATGATCCTCTTGGTGAGGTACTTCTGGGGTCTTTCCAGTTGTTGCATGTGCCGGGTGAGATACATCCCAAATGGAGCATTATATTCAATCATGGGCCTGACAAGTGAGGAATATAGAGGTATAATGACCTCCTTTGATCTGGATGAGAATCCCTTCATTATGAGATGGGCAAGGTAGAATGTCTTTCTGACCACTTTGGCAACATGGTTGTCAAAGGAGAGGTCACTATCGACTTGAGTCCCCAGGTCTTTAATTACTTCTTCCGTACTCAGTGGGTTATTGTCTATGTGATAATTTGTGGGTACTTTGTTTTTCCCAAAGGGGATGACTATACATTTTTTGGCGTTAAGTTTGAGGCCATGATTCCGGCACCAGTTGTCCGTTTCAGTGAGACCTTTCTGTAGGATGTGTGTGTCAGCAGGTGAATCAACTATGGCACCCAGTTTGCAGTCATCTGCAAACTTTGTCAGCCATAATCCTCCCATATTTGCTTTCACATCCGAGAAGTAAATGCCGAATAAGAGTGGTCCCAAGACTGAGCCCTGTGGGACACCACTCGTGACTGGTTTTGAGTCTGACATGGCTCCAGCAATTTTGACCTTATGGGTTCTGTTTTAGCCAGTTTGCTACCCATCTTGTGACATATGGATTTACATTTAGGCTGCTGAGCTTGTCTATGATGCCAGAGTGTGGTATAATGTCAAAGGCTTTAGCCAAGTCCAAGTAGGCAGTGTGGACAGCCTTGCCCTCGTCGATGGCACTAGTGACTGTCTCGAAGAAGTCAACCAGGTTTAAGAGGCAGGATCTGCCTTTTACAAAACTGAACTGGGTGGGATCAAGGGTCTGCAGATCTCCAATATCGCCATTTATGAGTTCCATGATGATTCTTTCCATAGCCTTGCAGACCAGGCTGGTCAGACTTATGGGGCAGTAGTTACCAGGGTCAGTAGAATTTCCCCCTTTGTGGAGTGGGACCACTGTTGCTGTGCGCCAGTGTTCAGGTACATATCCTGTAGTGAGGCTAAGATTGAATAGCGTTTTTAGGTGCGGGTTTAGTTCATCTTGAAGTTCACGTAACACGCAACCGGGATACCATCGGGTCCCATAGATGCTGTGTTTTTTGCTTTGTTGAGTGCTGATTTCACCTCTATGTCTGAGATGACAGGTAGGTTACATTCAGCAGGGATAATTACTACATCTTTAGGGGTGAGGGAGGGAGAAATTTGCACTGAACCTATCTGCCAGAATATTGGCAATGTCGGTAGGGTCAGTGAATTTTTGTCGTCGTGTACCAACTCAGAGCATATCTGAGAATTTCCTCCCAAGGTTCTGACATAATTGAAGAAGGCCTTGTGATTGTCTTTGGTATCCTTGGCAATCTTTCTCTCAAAGTTGGCTTTAGATGTTTTTATGAGAGAACGTAGTTTTTTTACTTGTGCTGATCAGGGAAGCCTTTCCCTTGTGGGATTTGGCTTTGTCCTGCAGTAGCTTCCTTCTTTTGTTGTACAGTTTGTTTATAGCCGGGGTCCACCAAACCGGGCGTTTTCCCTTGGTGGAGAGGGTCTTGGTTTTAGTTGGGCTTGCTTGATCCATGCATTCTTGGAGATGTCCGTAGAAGGCTGTTGTGTAGGATTCAGCATTTTGGGATGTGGTTTCCATTAACCCAGTAAGCTTAAAGGATATCATTTCTGACTTAAGGAGTGTAAAGTCAGCTTTTGAAAAATTTTTCACTGTAGTCTTTTGTTCTGGGGGTGGGGGTGGGATATGTACATCCAACGTGATCAGTTTATGGTCAGATCTTACCTAGTGAGGGGTTTATATCCAGTACGGAGCATTTGGACCCCATGTTTGTGATAATCAGGTCAAGTATATTATCTCTCCTCGTTGGAGAAGTGACCAGTTTTATTTGTTTCTGTATGTACTTGTGCTGGAATATAGTAAGTGTTGATATCCTGTGTGTTTTCAGTATTTTGAGTTTTCAGTATTTTGAACTTTCAGGATTTTGGGCTTTCAGGATTCTGTAGTGCTTATATATATATATATATATATATATATATATACACACACACACACACACACACACACACACACACACACACACACACATGTATATACAGTGTTGTGCTAGTTACTTATAAAAGTAATAAGTTACTTTTACTAGTTACTTTTCAGTGAAAGTAATATATTACTCCTTACTTTTCTAAAAAATAATATATTATTATTACTACTTACTAAATAAAGTAACTCGTTATTTTTACATAAGTATAGTTTATCAATTATAATATTCAGATTTACTCACACAAGTAAGCACATGCATACAAGTATACTATTAAAGTTGTATACAGAATATTACAGTACTGATGAATAGCATTTAACAGTTGAAAAACTCAAGCAGACTAGCCTTTATAGCTGGGCAGCACAGTAGTGCAGCAGTTAGCCTTGTCACCTCACAGCAAGAGGTTCTCTGGTTCGATTCTTGGTTGCCGTGCCTTCTGTGCGAGTCTGCATGTCCTCCCTGTGTTCGCGTGGGTTTCCTTTGGGTGCTCCAGTTTCCTCCCACATTCCCAAGACATGCTGCAGGTGGATTGGACATTCTAAACTGAACTTAGATGTGTGTGTGTGTGTGTGTGTGTGTGTGTGTGTGTGTGTGTGTGTGTGTGTGTGTGTGTGTGTGTGTGTCTTCTGAGGAAGGGTGGGCACAGGGCTGCCAACTTGCCACTGTAAAACTCTACTGCCACTTGTTCTGCGGACCGATGATCTGCCATGGTGACTCCTAACAGAAGCAGCTAAAAGGAGAAGAGGACTAGTCTTTATAGCTAGAGAGTCACAAATAATAATTAAACCCAACCATACACAACCAGCAGCACAAGACCTATAAATACCTACCGCATTTTGTCTATTTTCAGAATCTAGAAATCAAAACCCAAAAAGAATTTTAAATAGAACATAAAAATTGTCAAGACAAAAGTTGGTTGATCATAGATGTCCCCGAAAAGTCCTGCTTGGTGCAATGGGTTGGGGCGTAGGGTGTTAAACCGATGAGTGGTGAGTTCAATTCTGACTGATGGTGGTATGGACAACCAATGCTGTTTACTATACAGCAAGGTAAGGATATTTATTTATTTATTTATTTTACATTTGTTGACAGGGCTAGTCCAGCTGGATATATTTCCTTTTTCAGTAGAGGCCCGGGGAGAAAAGCTCCACATATAAACAACCAGCACCACACAAAAAATGTCAAAAAAGGTATTACATTTTAAAATTCTAGGAAGACTATGTGACACATTATAATAAATACAACATTCACCTTCAGATCATTTTACAGTATGAATATCAAGTGAACCCCAATACATTATTACAATACATTTAAATCCTTGGTTATTCTAGTATACTGCAGACAGTTACTATTTCCAAAGGGTTAGGTAGTAACAGTACAAAAAGGAAGAGTTAAGAAAATGGCAGGAATACTACCTTCAGGGTACATTCATAGCCAAGTAGAGAAGATATGTAATTGGTGCTAAGTAGTAGAGACAGTTTGTAGGTGTATTAATTCAGAGGAGTAGACAGGAAAGAGTGGAGGACAGTAGGAAGTCAAGAGATGAGAAAGAGAAACCCAGAGGATCAGTCTGGGTAACAACAAGGGCATAGCCAGTGAGTTCTAAGGTGTTTCTTAAGACTTTGTTTAAAGAGACGAGGGGATGGAAGTGATGTTAGGTCAGATGGCAGGAGGTTCCATTGTTTTCCAATGGTATTTGAGAACAGAGAGTCCCCAGCTAAGTTGTTAGCCTTGGTGGTACTGGCTAGAAGTTTATTGGAGGAGCGTAAGGAATCAAGATTCCTATAGGGTGCTATAAGGTTGTTGAGTATTGGTGTGTTGTTGGGTTGGTAAAAAAAATCTTCTGAACGATGGTCAGTTGGGAAAGTATCAGAAGGTTTTTTAGTTCCAGCCAGTCTAGCTGGTGAAGGTTAAGACAGTGGTGAGTTCTATATGGGTTTCCAGTGGCAAATCTAGCAATACTATTATAGGAGTTGGCTAGTTTGGTAAGATTATTTTTTTTAGATTAGTGTATATGGGTGCTGCATACAGAAGAGTTGAAATTAGATGGGAGTGGGCAACAGTCATTCTGGGTGTTGGAGTTAAGAAAGGTTTTATCCTATATAGGGAGCCCAGTTTTTTATTAACAGATTTAATAGTGTTATTAATGTGAGTGTCAAAGGTGAGGTTATTATCAATTGTAATTCCTAATAGTTTGGTGGAAGAGTCTGGGGATATAAGGGTGCCATTACTGGATTGAATGGAGAAATCTATGGGGGAGGACTTACTGTTTGTTGTAAACAGTAGTAGCTTGGTCTTTTTGGTATTCAGAATTAGGCACCGTTTAGAGAACCATGCCTCTACTGTATTGAAAGCTGTCTGGGTTAAAGATTGAAGTTCAGATATAGAGTTGGCAGAGCATATGATAGTAGAATCGTCAGCATATTGTATACAGGTGGTTTCAGGAATGGCTATTTGAAGGTCATTGATGAATAATGAGAAAAGAAGAGGGCCAAGAATGGAGCCTTGAGGGACTCCCAGGGAGATAGGAAGGTGAGAAGATAGTTTATTCTACCAAATAACTGCTTGCTGTCTATTACTAAGGTAAGACTTGAACCAGAGAATTGCTTTGGTGTCAAGAGAGAGGGATGACAAAGTGTTTATGAGTAAGCAATGGTTAACCATATCAAAGCCTTTAGACAGGTCGAGAAAGAGTGCTGATGAGAGAGTGTTATTACTGCGGTTATTATTAATGGTGTTGGTGAAGGATAAGAGAGCTGTGGTGGTACTATGAAAAGGCCTGAAGCCATGCTGACAGTTTGCTAGAATGTTATGTTGAAGTAAGTAGTTCATTAGCTGATGGTGAATACATTTTTCCATAACCTTGGCTAATGGAGAAAGGAGAGCTATAGGTCTGTAGTTAGAATAGTCATTAGAGTTACCTCCTTTGTGTAAGGGAATAATGTGGGAGATTTTCCAGAGATTTGGAATGGTTCCTTCAGTTATGGTACGGTTTATCAAGATGGATATAGGATAGGCGACTACTTTAGCTGCAAGCTGTAGGTATTCAGATGGTAAGTTATCAGCAGAGGGGGTGCAAGGCTTTAGTTTGTGAACTAGTTTTTGGATGTAGGAGGTAGGGATAGGTTGTAGTTGGAATGTTGGCAGAGTAAGAGATGAGGAGTTAGGTAGCTCAGGGTTGTCTGTAGCTAGTTGATTGGCTAGAGCTTTTGATCTATGATCTTTAACAGGCTAGAATTGTCCCAATGTTGGGGGGGGGGTACTTTAGTGGGTGACAGTCCCACAGTACCAAGGCAGGAACAGAGTCTGGTCGTCATTAGCTTTCACCTCCTTGCGGTGCTTAAAAAAATTAAGCAGATTTTGCTCCAAATTCTAATGATCTATTATGAATGCTACATGCTATTAGTTGTGCCAACATTATGTTGTAATTTTTTATCCAAACTGCCCCCTTCAGAGCCTCATAGGAAGTTACTAGACTATTGGCCCTGACGCCTTACAGGCCTAGTCAAAAATTTAGCCCATGTTCCCACAAGTCAGCACCTGATGCCCCTGCCCAGCAAAGACAAAGGTAGAATCCCAGGGGTGTATTTTCTGTTCCCCATCTAGTTATCTAGGTTGCACTTAAAAAGGGTTAATGAGGTACTCTGCTTGACATGGCAAGGGAGTCTATTCCACAGAAGGGAAGTCTCTGGGACACAAATCTGTCCCGCCAACAAGTCTTATTGATGTCAGAGACCAGGTTGAGGTTGTGCATGCAGGTTACACCAGTGGAACTTGACTTGCAGATATGCAGCAGTCCCATCAAGGTGGGGGTCTGAGAATGCTTTGTATGCCAGACAGAGGTCACCTCTGAGGAGTCGGTATGAGACCGAGTAGAGGGACAGGACTTTTAGCCTATCTGTGAAGGGCAGATGTTTGAGGCCCTGGATTCTCCTCGTGAGGAATCTCTGTGGTCCCTCCTGCTGCTGCATGTGCTTTGTGAGGTACATGCCGAAAGCGGCATTGTACTCAGTAATGGGTCTTATAAGGGAATAATACAGGGATGTTACCTGGATGAGATACCAGTCTTAATAAGATGGGCCATGTAGAAAGTTTTCCGTACAATGGAGGCAATATGATAGTCAAAAGTCAGTTTGCTATCAATCTGGGTCCTCAAATCCCTCATGAATAATTGCGTGCTTAAGACCTTGTTATTAATGTGATAATTTGTGGGGACATCACTCTCAACAAAGTGAATGATGATGCAGTTTTTGTCATTCAGCTTGAGCCCATGTTTCTGGCACCAGTCATTTGTTTGGTTAAGACCCTCTTGGAGGATGTCCATATCACTAGTGGAACTGATGACAGTGCCCAGCATGCAGTCATCTGCAAACTTGGTCAGCCAGAGCTTACTGGTTTTTGCCTGCACCTCAGAAAAGTAAATCACAAACAACAGAGGCCCCAATACTGATCCCTGGGGTACACCACTTGTTACGGGTCTACTGCTTGAGTTGGCTTCCCCAATTTTGACTAGGTGGGTTCTTTAAATTAGCCCGTTTGCTACCCATCTGGTAATATATGGATTGATGCCTAGTTAAGAGAGTTTATCTATTATACCCTAGTGGGGTATAGTATCAAAGGCTTTGGCCAGGTCAAGGTAGGCGGTGTACACCATCTTTCCCTAGTTCATTGCTTTGGTGACTGTCTCAAGTTGAGCAAATTTAACAGGCATGACCTCTCCTTGACAAACTCAAACTGTGTGGGATTGAGTGTTTGGAGGCTGCCAATGTCCTTGTTAATGAGGTCCATGATGATCTGCTCCATGGCCTTGCAGATCAGGCTAGTTAGGCTGATGGGTCTACAATTTCCTGGATTGGTGAACCCTCCATCTTTGTGCAAAGGGATGGCAGTGGCTGGGATGAAGTCAGTACTCAGGCTTTGCTTGAATAGGGTGCTTAATGGTGCCGCAGGTTCCTGCCTGAGTTCATGTAGGATGCAGCCTGGGTTATCGGTTCCCATGCAGGTTGTATTTTTTTGCCTTTCAGGGGCAGTGATGACTTGCTCCCTAGAGATAAGGGGAGGGAGGCAGGTGCTGGGGATGTCCTGATTTACTGATGGGGGGAACAGAGGGGTGAATTTTTTGCTGAACCTGTCTGCCAGCAGGTTGGCTACATCTATGGCATTTGTTTATGTGGTGTCTTTGACCACCAATTCTGAGCAGATCTGAGTGCTTCGTTTGAGACTGCAGACATATGTGAAGAAGGCCTTATGATTGTCTTTAGTAGATGTGGCCAGTTTGGACTCAAAGTTTGCTTTGGAGGATTTCACTAGTGCTCTTATTTGCTTCTTCAGGCTAAGGAGAAATTGCTTCAAAATAGGCACCTGTTTTTTCTTGGTCCTGGACAGCAATTTGGTTTCCTTTTATTATAGAGTTTATTTATTGCAGATGTCCACCAGACAGGTTTACTCTTCCCTGACGAGGAGGATTTTGTCCTGTTGGGTATTCCTGACTCTATTCAGCTATATAAATACTCATATAGTACTTTGGTGTAGGTTTGGACATTTATGCCAGTTCCTTTGGAGGGTGAGGGGACTGTGAAGCTGTTTATACCTTCCCTCAGGAGGCTGCAATCAGCTTTGGAGAAGTTTTTATGTTTGACTCAAGCAAGGGGGGGGGGGGGTCCGAGGAGATGGTGACTTTGAAAGTGATTGCTTTGTGGTTGGATCTTCTATTACTTCCTAACATCTGGATACTATCCATACTATCCATACTATCCAGGGCTTCCAGAAGTTTTCCATCACTCATTAGGGTGCAATATTGTCTTGCCCACACTGAGAAAGTACAGTTGTGAAAAATCTTACCATAATGGTAGATGTCCTTACATTCACCGCTGTAGTACTCATTATGTATGGGATTCCCTGCTGTGGAAGCCCAATGTCAAGCCAGTCTACCAAAGCCCACCATTGCTTTAGGTACACTGAATGTTAGCCAAACACTTCTCATGTAGCATAGGGCATAAAGGTGATATTCAGGCATACCAGCCTCAGAACTGATTGCCCCAGTAGGAACACCAGTCCAAGGAAAAGTAAAGAGAACTTGCACATCCAGGAAGGAAAAAGACTAGGGGGATGGAGGGAGGGAGTGAATACTGCACCAGTGAATGCAAGGACATTTACCTATATGGTAAGATTTTACACAACTGTACTGTGTCCTTACATTCACTGCTGCAGTATTCATTACGTACAGGAGAGTGCCACAGCTCAAGAAGAAACTTCCGAAGAGGATTTAGCAGTAGAGCCCTCTAAGAAGCCATGAAGAATGGCATTAGCAAAACCAACTCTAGCTCTGGAGATACCATCCAACTTGTAGTGTTTGGTAAAAGTATGCACAGAAGTCCAGGTAGCTGCTTAAAGAATAGAATTATTGTCTAAATCCTTGAAAAAAGCACCAGAAGAAGCCACAGCTCTATCAGAATGAGCATTTACAGAAGAAGGAGGGCTCCTGCAATGAAAAAGTATAACAAAAAGAAATAGCTGTTGAAATTCAAGTAGAAATAGTTTGCTTGGAAACACCCAATCCTAAAGACCTAGGATGAAAGGAAACGGACAACTAATCAGATTTTCTGATAGCTTTAGTTTTATTCAAATAAAATCTGAGCTGTCTATGCACATCCAAAGTATGCAGCACTCTCTCACTGTCAGATTACGGAGAAGGGAAAAAAGTAAGCAAATTAATAGACTGATTAAGTGACAACTCATTAGCCACCTTAGGCATAAAAGAAGGATTAGTACGCAAGGACACCCTGTTCTCATAGAATATCAAAAAATGCTGACAAGACATAAGGGCTTGCAAATCAGACACCCATTTGGCAGAAGTAAGAGCTAACAAAAGAACTGTCCTCCAAGAACAATGTTGCAAGGAAGCCAAAACATCAGGTTCAAAAGGAGCCTGAGTCAATTTCTTTAGAACAAAATTAAGACCCAGGGAGGAGGAAAAGGCTTTCTGGGAGGTCTAATATTAAGAATTCCTTAAAGAAATTGCTCAGCCTCAAATCTAGAAGCTAAAGGAGGAGTTAAAGGCAGACAAGCAGAGACAGCTGATAAGTGGGCCTTAATAGAAGAATAGGCCAAACCAGGATTGAGCAAATGAAGTAAGACAGAACCAAAGGAACATTCACAGTAAGTGGGTCCAGGTTATGACAGAGACACCAAACATAAAACCTCTTCCATTTGGACAAGTAGGATTTCCTAGTAGTAGGTTTCCTGGCCTCCTGCAGGACCTGGAGCACGTCCTCAGAAAAAAGGTGTCTATGAGGAATCAATACCCTATCACTCACAGTGTCAGTTGAAGTGTGGACAGGTGGGGATGGATGAGAGATCCCTTGCTTGTGTGAGTAGGATCCACCCTGTGAGGTAAATTGTGACGATTGTCCTTGGCTAGATGCAGACATAGAGGGAACCAGTGCTGTTGCGGCCAAAAGAGCCACATCAAAAAGATTTTGGGAGCATCCTGTCGAATCCTGAACAGGACGTTTGGAATGAGAGGAAGGGGAGGGAATGTATAAAGAAACAACCCCTTTCAAGAAAATAACAAGGTGTTCACCTTCCAAACCAGAGAACCTGGGACTCTAGCACAAAACAGAGGAAGTTGATTGTTCATAGGGGAGGCAAATAAATTTACTTGAGAAGTACCCCACTGGTGAACAATGTCCAGAAACACATCCCTGTAAAGCATCCATTCGTGAGATTGAGTGAAGGACCTCTTCAGAGTGTCTGGCACAATGTTCTGATATAATGGAATATAAACTGCCTGAAGAGTCACTTGATACTTGACAGCCAGATCCCATACCAGTACTGCCAGATGGCAAAGAAGGCAAGATCATTTCCCCCATTTGTTGGCATGCCACATAACTGTGGTATTGTCTGCAAATACCTGGAGAGGCCCCAGAGAGAAAAGAGGATGAAAGGCCTGAAGAGCCAGCATAAGAGCTCTCATTTCTTTGACGGTGATGTGCTCCTTCTGCTGATGAGGCAAGCACACTCCCTTTATCTTCAGGGAGCCAAAAGTTGCTCCCCATTCCACATCTGAAGTGTATGTGAACAGATCCTGAGAGGGAAGAGGGGGAGGAAAAGGGAGCCCTGAATTCAGAGACAATTGCTGAATCCACCACTGAAGTTCCTTCTTGAGACAAGGAAGAAGAGGGACTGTAAAGTCTAGAGGATGTACATGTTATAGCCACACCGACTTTAGAAATCACTGGAACTTCTTCATGTGGTGTTTGGCTAAAGGGAGAATTGAAATAGTGGAAGCCATGAAACCCAGAACTCTTAGAAACTTTTTGGCTATAATGGAGGCCAGGAGAAGAAGAGTTTGAAAGTAAGAAAGGTGAGTTAAGGCCTTTGGAGGAGGCAGGGATGCCAACATTGGCACCGTCTGAATTCTGCAACCCAGCAAGACATGATCCTGAGAAGGAGTCAGACAAGACTTTTTTCGTGAACCCTAGACTCTGAACAAGAAAAATAGCAAAATGAAGATTTGGCAAAAGGACCTCCAGACAGGATGCTTGAATCAGCAGGTCATCCAAGTAAGGAAATATTTGGAACCCTTGAAGCCTTTAAAAAGCAATCACAGGAGCGAGGCATTTGGTAAACACCCTTGGGGCAGGAGAAAGGCCAATGTGCAAAGCACAGAACAGAAAATGCCAGGAAGCAACAGAGAAATGCAAAAACTTCCTGAAAAGAGGATGGGTCGGAATATGGAGATAAGCATCCTTGAGATCCAGAGACACCAGAAAGGCCTGAGGAAGCAAGAGAGGAAACAAAGTCTGAAGGGGCAACATCCAAAAGGAAGGCACCTTCAGAAAACTATTTAGATGAGAGAGGTCTAGAATTGGTCTCCAAGTACCCTCTTTTCTGGGCACTAGAAACATCCTTGAATAAAACCCCTTCCCCCTTTTGGACTATGGCACCTCATGAATAGTACCCTGAGACAAGAAATCTTGAAGAATCTCTGGGAAAAAAAGGAAGTTAACCAAACCAAAACAGAAGACAAACTGATAAAAAAACACATGCAAGGCCACAGAGATTCCTACAAATCCAGCTCAACAGCTTAAAACATAATATTAACACTTTCATTTTATTTTGTAATAAAACTTCTTCAGATGAAGTGAACCAAAGGCACATACTGTTTAATTACAATTCTAAAAGGTTATGTGGCAACTTTTTTAAATCATGTGATCAGCTTAAAATCATGTGACAGCCAAATCTCTTAACAAATCATGCATTAAGGTAACATATTCAATAAGTTCAAAATGAAGTAAACAAAAATCAAAGGCTGAATATCTGAATACATTGACATGTAAAACTATCTTTTACCAAACAATAATAAGTAGTTCTATCCAAGAGCAATCATTAAGTAGTAAATGCTATACTGAGAAAATACGTCTTATTAAAAAGACAGTGAATAGCATCTTTCTAAAGCTCTTAGTTTTAGAAGACAGCTAGTAGAAATCTGGTCATTAATCCCTGGCCAAGACACTTGCATTAAGTACGAGTTGCCCATGTGCAAAATTCCTTGATGAAAAATTAAAACATCTGGTTACCCAAGAAAAATACATTTGTAAAGACTCTTGTGATTTTTGGGGGAAAATTAATCAACTTGAGTTTAATGAAAATTACTTATTCATTACTGTTGATGTCAAGGACTTATACATTGTCATCCTCCATGAGCAAGGTATCGAATGGTTTTAGAATATTTAACACTGAAAGGTGCAAGTCAGGCTAATGTAAACACCTATGAAACTTTAATTGAAATTGTGTTGACAAATAGTTATATATTACTTGAACATGAGTACTACAACCAAGTTACAGGTGTAGCAATGGGCTCCACATGTGGTAGGCTCTTTGCAAACACAGCAATGACATCATGGGAAAACACATTTGTATTTAACTCAGAATTTATGAAATATTGTTATGTTGTATACTTGTTTTTTGGATGACATTTTTATTGTATGGAATGATGACTTTGAAAAATTTAATATGTTTTTTGACTATATTAATACAACAAGCTTTTTAAAGTTTACTTTTGAGGCCAGTCCATCTATCATTGCACACCTAGACATACTTCTACCTAAAGACAATGAGAGAGCTGAATTCTCCACCCGGACTTATCAAAAACCCACCTTTTCAAACACTTACTTGCATTTTTCAAGCTCACCCCCCCCCCCACCACCACCACCACCAAAAATGTGCTGTAGTCAAGGGCAGCACGGATGGTGTCAGGGTTTGATAATTTTTTAGGTGAATGTGAGATAATAAAAGGTATCTTTCTGGCTACAGGTTACCCCCTTGGTATGGTAAACCAAATAATGTATGAAGTGATAAATAAAAGAGAAACAGGCTTTTTTAATCCAATTTTAGGTCATAGTGAAACACCAAGACCTGAAATTTATGTATCAGCAAGTGATTTTATGGCCAACAATATTACCTCTTCTAGTGAACTTAACATCCCTGCACCCATACATCATCTAGTACAAAATACAACCCTTACTAGATCCTTCATCACAGCTTATAATGCTGACGGTGCAACTATTAGGAGCATTATCCAGAAGAACTGGGCTATTCTATTATTGAAAAGGTGGGGATACTTCACACATAGTATACAGAAGGGGTTGTAATTTTAAAAACACTGTGGGACATTTCAACAGAATATCCACACATAAGAGTAACAAAATTACTCATATGTCTAAATGTGGATGCTGTTCCATCTGCCCCTACATTTTGATGGGTGAACAGTTTTCTATAAATAACTTTACATTTTAAATAAAAGGAGCATTTAGCTGTATGACGGGAGGGGTAGTATACGCTACACTCTATCAACACTGCCCTGTTTTTCTACACAGGCAAAATTGAGCGTAAGTTCAAAGAAAGAATTGCTGTACATCTATACGACATTAAGAAAAGGAAAACAAACAATGCCCTAGCCAAACACTTAATAGTATGGCCAGACCACCTTTTTAAATTTGCAATTATGGAAAAGGTAACCCATAGTGAACGTGGTGGCCCATGGTAACTTAAGTTGGAAGAACGTGAGTTATATTGGCAGCTCACACTTAATGCAAGTTATTGGCGAGAGATTAATATCCGGAGTTCTATTAACTGTCTTTTAAAACTAAGAGCTTTTGAAAGATGATATTTGCTACCTTTTTAATCAGACATATTTTCTCAGTATAGCATTTACTACTTAATGATTGCTCTCACATAGAACTACTTATTATTGTTTGGTAAAATATAGTTTTACATGTCAATGTATTCAGATATTCAGCCTTTGATTTTTGTTTACTTAATTTGGAACTTATTGAATATGTTACCTTAATGCATGATTTGTTCAGGGGATTTGGCTGTCACATGATTTAAAGCTGATCACATGATTTTAAAAGTTTTCCGCTGTCACACAATTTTATGCTGATCACATGATCTTAAAAGTTTTTCGCTGCCACATGATTTTAAACTGATCACATGATTTAAAAAAAAGTTGCCACATGACCTTTTTATTATTGTATTTAAACTGTGTTTGTTTGGTTCACTTCAGTTTTATTACAAAATAAAACGAAAGAGCTAATATTACGTTTTAAGTTGTTGAGCTGGATTTGTCGGAATCTTTGTGGCCTTGAGTGTGATTTTTTTAAAAAAAGGAAGTTGTTCCCGAGGAGGCTGAGGAATGACCATAAAAGGAGGACGGGATATCCACACCATGAAGTACTCCTGATGAATGACTGGCATAACCCAAGAATCCTGGGTGATGCAAAGCCAAATAGGAAGAGAAAGAGGAATGTGGCTGGGAACAGGCAGATAGTCAGATAGCACCTGGTTTGTCAGGAAAGGAAGGCTTCTGAATCCCTGCAGTCTGATTGGCCTTAGCAGGAAGAGCCCATTTACCACCTTTTTTACCGTTAACAGGAGGGCAAGATTGCCTAGGAACAAAGGCTGCCTTAGAAGGCTAGTTTCTCTGAAATTTAGGCACAGGAGAATCAAAATTAAGCTCCTGTAAGGCCTTCCCTGAGTCCTGAAGAGACTTGAACAAACTAGCAGCCACCTCTCCAACAAAAGTTTATTACCCAGAGGAGCGTCCATCAATTTAACCTTAATATCATCAGGTAAAGGTTGAAGGCTAAGCCAAGAATACCTACTCATTACCGAATCAATAGCAGCAGCCCTAGAAGAGGCATCTAATGCATCAGAACTACATTTAATCAAATAATAAACTACTTGAGAGGAAGTTCCAAGCAAGGAAAGAGCAGAAGATTTACTCTCAGAGTTTGGAAGACCAGAAAAAAATCTAACAAGCCTGAGAAAGAAGAGCCAACACATACCTAGATATATGGGTCTAATAATTAATTGCTCTGAAGGCTAGGCTAGCCAAAGTATAAACCTTCTTACCCAGCCTGTCCATGGTTCTTCTGTCCTTGACAGAAGGCAGTAACTTGGATGAAGGAAGTAATTGAGACGGCGTATCAGAGGCTACAGACATGACAGGGGGAACAGCAGCAGGACATTTGAACAAAAAAGGAACAATCCTCAGGCACCTTATAAAACCTAGCAGGCTTCTTGGGAATATGGGGCAGAGAATCAGGCACTTGCACTTTACAGACATTGGAAAAAAAACATCCAGTAAAGCAGCCAAGACCAGAGGAATAGCCACAGGTTTAGGACATTCCATCTGCAGTAACTCATAGTACCTCTTATGGATATCAGAGACCTGAGCACAATCTCACTTAAATTCCATCATCCTAGAGATTGTGTCCCCAAAGGAAATTTCCTACAGAAGGAGTATCAGGACTATTGGATTCCTCCTCCTCTGACCCATAGTCCAAAAGAGAAGGAATCTGAGTAGAATAAGTAAGGGATTCTTCATCAGTCTCCAGCACTTCCTCAGAAGAATTTAGTTCCCTGGGCCTTTTAAGTGGAGAAGAGGACCAAGGAGGAGCAGGAACTGAAATCCCTTGAGGACACCTTAATGGCAATAAATCATTAAATAACCCCTGAGTAAGGGCCTGCCACTCACTTTGTGGATCCCTAGGAGCAGAAGAAACATGTTTACTTTTCCATTCCTTTTTTAAGGGAATTTCTGCCCTAGAAAACTGAGAAGGCTTTAACTCTGGACAGCATTTGACAACTGTAATACGAACTTCTTCCCTAATAAGAATCTGCGGAACCCTCCTTGACCCCTCAGAAACAATCAACAGTGGTTCCCCCTGAACATCCAAAATGGACACCTGCAAAGCTTCATAGGATGTGCTCCCTGCCAGATCCTTGCCAGCCTCCAATCCGGACAGAGCAGAGAAATCTGACAACACAGCCAGGCAAGTCTCCAGATTTGTAACGACCTTGGGAAAAACACCCAGCAGAAGCTGGACAGAGGAAGATTCCAGTCTTTATTAATTTAAACTAGGGACCTATTCATATATTATCAGGCATGCAACTATTTATTTAGCACAGACACTAAAACTGATACTAAATAACCCCACTTAAATAATTATTGAGGCTTGACTCAACAAATGCAAACATCAAGGACTGCTTTTCAAGTGTTATAAAACTCTGACCTCATGTCAGCAGGCTAAACCCTGAAACTTCTGAAAAACATGCCGAAACCTCTACCAGACCCAACTGCTAGAAAATAGAGAGCATGGGTCAGATACACCTCAACATATACTAGTCACCTTCTGACCTATAGGACCCTCAGGTGGAAACATCTGCATAGATTTATCTTAACCCCAGAAATCCATCATGTTTTTCTTGTAGCCCTATCCATCTTCTGGAATTTTCTGCTATGTAGTCCTGGCTACATACATCATGTTTGCCCTACAGCGAACTCATTCTGCCAGCACTCATAAAACTACCTTCACCTAGATTTGAGGTTCTGAACTTAGTCTTAACAAGTAAATAAATGGAACTACTGGAGTTTAAAACCCTTCTTCAGTATCAGAGTGACTATGATCTTCTGTTTCACTTAGAGTGAAATGGACTGCATATACTTGGAATAAGCTTATGTCTACCATCACCATACAAATCAACTAATGAAAGGAAGTGAGCAGAGATGTAAATGTGCTGGTCTGAAGCTAGGCACTAAATTATTTAAATTATGTTTTTCTTACACAACACACCTTAGGGATCCGTTTTTGTCACAGACATTTTAGAGGTAATCAATTACGGTTCCAACATTTAAACATTTTTTTTTTTTTAGATTTTAGGAGAGTAATTATTTATGTACCTTGTGAGTACTTGATATACATACTAAACATTGTCTAAATGAGTCCACCAAAATGGCTGATGACTTGGCTGAGTAATAGGCAGCGGAAGGACAAAATGGGAAAGTGGAATGACATGAGGGCTTCAGTCTTCACACACAACATGAGCATTCTGTCTAACATACTGTTCAAGAAATATGCTGATGGCCTCATGGCTGTGTATGCGACATCTACTGCCACAACATTGTACAAAACGGCTTAAATAAGGTTGAATGGTCTGAATTAAACAAAGTGAAGTCAACATTTCTGGAGCAGTTATGAGACCAGATAATCTATGTATCTCTCATCACATGACTGGGATAAAGCTGTCGTAGCTGCTGCTATGTTTTATTTAAACGGATCCAAGAACACTGCTATATACTGAACCGGAACTTTAGAAAACATTGTGGGAACCTTTTCTACAACAGCAAATAAACTTATTGACAGTTTGTTAAGGTCTACAGCCAGAAAGAACTGATTCTACATTACTTTATACAAAGTATTTACTAGATGAAGTCTTCTACAAACAAATTGGTTAATACATCACACAATTTACTGCAAGTCTGATGGTAAATATAAGGGGCGACAAGTGCAGCATATAAAGAGCAACTAAGACAACTGAGCATACTAGCTTTCACATATTGGCACGGAAAGTCTTTAAATAGAAGTTATTGCTTAACTGTAGTGGCTTGAATACATAACTATTTGATCATACCTAAACTGAAATAAGACAGTACGCTAAGCAGCAGCACTAGAAACAAAAAAAGTAGGGTGAATTAATGTTGTATCAGAGAACAACACAGTTTTGAAACCTTCAGAAAGATGCTTGATGAACACACACATCACAGATTTTATAGAGTGTGGTTAACTACCTGGCATTATGGAATTTTTGATCCATGATATTCTTGGTCCATGCTTGCAAGCAGGAACAGAGGTCAATGAATCATTAAGAAAAGTCAGGCTCGACCCCCTGCACCACCTTAGGGTCTACCACATGCACCACCTTAGTAATATGTACTAACCTCAGTCCTACATCTTTACCTTAAAAAAGAAAGACCTCCCATCACACTGTCACTACATAAGACACACACAGACACACAAACACACTCTGACAACACTATATATATATCCCTTTAACTAACCCTGATCCTAACTCTAAAATACACACACTTATACACAAACATACAAAATCTCTCTTCACCTATTCCCAACCCTTACCTTAACTCTGAAACACAAGCACAAACTCTCTCACCACCTAAATACCCCACTTACCTGTCTCGATGAAACATGCCACTGACATTTTGTCCATTTGACAATCTATATATTCAACGTAATACACTACCCTTAGCATTTTTCAACCAAGTGGACGTTCAATAAAATGCAAAAGAACCATATCTATAGCTATATATGTATATATCAGTACCCCTGGGGGATTAGGCCTCCCTTTGTGAAAGGTCAGACCAAGTGAATACATATTTTTTTTTTTTTTTTTTTACTTGTTTGGTTGGGTCTGATTAATGTGATTTTGCTGTTCATACATTCATGCAAGTTTTGTAATTGTTACTTAAAGGAGCATTGTTTAGTTTTTCAAGGCAATGACTTCATACATCTATTTTTCACTATTGTCAACAATATCGATGTGGGTAACAAGCCCCATTTACTAGTGAGTCTATGTTATATTGAGATTACAATAGTTGTTGCCTTTTTGATTTAGATTTCTGTGACTAGGACTATCTGTGCTATATATCTCATTCTTTTTTGATTTTTATAATCATTGTTTGTGTTAAATTGTTCTAAACATCTAGGGATAGTAATAGGCAGGCCTACTTCTTGGTTCCATCTTGATGGTGAGTTGGGGCATGGGTTTTCGAGTTATACAGTTGGGCCAGACATTTTGTTATTATATTGTAGTTTACCTTAGGTGTCCCTATCATATTTTTTATTAGCACATACTCCTCTTTATTTAATTTTGTTTATATATAATCTAAATAGGGGACATATAGGTGGTGATTACCTGGACCAATACGGATCATATCACTATATTGTATAGTCTATTGGCTGATAGAAACTGATTTTCATGCTTTTTGATGTAATAGGGTATTAATTTTACAATTTTTGGTTGCACTGTATTTATTGTGTATATAACTTGGTTATTACCCACCTACCTGCTTAATCTCACATCCTAACCCAAACCAGCCATGCCACTAGGTAATACTGTTGTAATCCTCACCTGCACTATTCTAGCCTACATTACATCTTGCCAAACAGCTACAGTCATAACCCCAACCATTTCCACTGCACTCTCACATCAACTCCCCTCAGACACTCACTGCATAATTTCATTACCACAACCACAAACTACCTCTTCCCAATAGAACTACTCAATTACCAACCCCCTACCACATTTGAACACAAAATTTCCATAAAATACAACAAAGTTGTTACTGCATATATAAAACATATTTTGAACACTCTCTCTAAACTTGCTCTCAGTGGAGATGTGCAGCCCAACCCTGGCCACACAATCACCAATATCTACACAAACCCCCTTCCAACCAACTCCATCACCCAAATCACAAGCAACAAAAGCCCAAATGACCTCCTCATTATGTCTCTTAACAACAGAAGCATCTGTAATAAAATCCAAGACCTCCATGCCTACATAAGCCTCTACTCCCCTGACATCCTTATCCTAACTGAATTGTGGCTCAAACCTCACATCAAAAGTGAGGAGATACTCCCACATGGATACAACATCCTCTGTAAGGACAGACTATCCAGAAAAGGAGGAGGTGTGGCATTGTTGTACAAACACCACCTCAATATCCATATTCTCACCAAATCAGCTCCCCAGTTTGACAAGGAAGAAATACTTTATGCCACCCTCAAATTAAACCCTAAAAAAATCAATCAACATTATAGGGTGCTAGTTCCCACCGGGACAAAATATACCTCCCCTTGAAAGCCTACTAGACTGGGCCAATCTCTTCCTACCCCAAGAAACTATCATCCTCGGGGACTTTAACATCAGTTGGCTATCCTGCAATAGCAACCACCCAGCCCTCCACCTAAATCTCCATGGTTTCTCTCAGCTAATACAAACCCCCACTGGGATCAATAAAAATCCCAATAACCACACCATTCTTGACTGGGTCTTAGTTAACAAAGCCCCCTCACACCTACCTAGCAGGCTGTTTACCTGACTCCCTCAGTGACCATTGCCCACCTTCCTATTAAAAAAATCACATTAATGATTGCAAACCCATTACTCACAGACTTACTTGCAACAAAGCATATTTTTTAACCCCAACTCCTTCACCTCCTCCCTCCAGAATGTAAACAGGTCACCTCTAAAGTACCTCAACCTAGACAAAGCAGTCCATTTCTTTAACAGTACCTTCCTCAACATCCTTAACTCACATGCCCTCTTGAGAAATACCAGAATCAAAACTAAGACCTCCCCCTGGCTACAAAAACTCACCAGGGGCCTTATGAAAACCAGGGATAAAATATGGGAACGCTGGCGCATAACTTAAAACCCCTCAGATAGGCAACTTTTCCTTGAACTACGTAACAAGGTCAAAAAGCAAGTAAAAGCAGACAAAGCCCTTTTATATCAGACATCCCTAAACTCCTCCCAAAACAACCCCAAGCAATTATGGTCCACAATTAATTCTATACTCTGCCCAGGAAAAGTAAGCACCCCCCCTACCAACCACCCCTCTCTCCACCAGTAGCATTGCTGAGTCCTTCAATAAACACTTCACAGAATCCGTGCTTATCCCTAACAAAAAAACACTTCCCTGCACTAATTCCCCCCTCACCCTTCCCTACCTTCTTTCTCTCCACAGTACCCACCTCCTACATAAAAAGACTCCAGACAAAACTAAAACCCACAAAACTAGCAGCCGACTACCTGCCTGCTGAATATCTAAAGATAGCAGCTGATGTCCGAGCTTATCCTATTTCCATATTAATCAACCGCTCCATATCTGAATCCTATGTACCCACGCTATGGAAAATATCACACATCATTCCCCTCCACTGACCTCTCCAAATTTCACCCATTGCCATCCTCTCCCCCCTCTCTGAGATACTCGAAAAATGCGTCAACTCACAGGTCTCCAAATTCCTCCTTAACAATAACCTCCTCTCCAATACCCAGCATGGTTTCAGACCACACCACAGCACAACTGCTCTCTTCTCCTTCACCAACACTATCCTTCATCACAAAAACAATGGCCTCCTCTCCTCTGCTGTATTTCTGGATCCATCTAAAGCCTTTGACATTGTGTCACACAATCTACTGCTCTCTGCTCTATCTGACGTCTCTTTCTTCACACCAGCCACAAACTGGTTCCACAGCTATCTACAAGGCCACCAGCAATCAGTCATCTGGGACAACAATCTTTCCACTCATCTCCCTGTTACTCTCGGGGTTCCCCAAGGCTCCATCCTTGGCCCCCTACTTTTCTCCCTTTTCACCAACAATCTGCACACCACCACCAAACATGCCTCCCTCATACAGTATGCAGATGATTCCACCCTCATCTGCTCAGCTCCAACTCTAACAAAACTCTAACAG
>NC_056732.1:347892726-347915226 GCF_019279795.1 Protopterus annectens | reverse complement strand
GGAGTTCAGGGAAGAGTTAAGACAGGCATTGGGTGGCAGTGAAGAGTTACTGAGCAGCTGGGTAACTACAGCAGAGATACTAAGGGAGACAGCTAGAAAGGTGCTTGATATGACATTTGGAAAGAGGAAGGAGGACAAGGAGACCCGGTAGTGGAATATGGAAGTACAGGAGAGTATACAGAGAAAGACGTTGGCATAGAAGAAGTGGGATTGTCAGAGAGATGAAGAAAGTAGACGGGAGTATAAGGAGATGAGGTGCATGGCAAAGAGAGAGGTGGCAAAGGCTAAGGATAAAGCGTATGAAGAGTTGTATGAAAGGCTGGACACTAAGGAGGGAGAAAAGGACCTGTACCGATTGGCTAGACAGAGGGACCAAGCTAGGAAAGATGTGCAGCAGGTAAGGGTGATAAAGGATAATGAGGGAAACGTACTCACAAGAGAGGAGACCGTGTTAAGCAGACGGAAAGAGTACTTTAAGGGGCTGATGAATGAAGAGAAAGAGAGGGAGAGAAGGTTGGATGATGTACGGATAGTGAATCATGAAGTGCAGTGGATTAGCAATGAAGAAGTAAGGATAGCTATGAAGAGGATGAAGAATGGAAAGGCTGTTGGTCCAGATGACATACCTGTGGAAGCATGGAGGTGTTTAGGTGAAATGGTAGTGGAGTTTTTAACTAGGTTGTTTAATGAAATCTTGGAAAGTGAGAGGATGCCTGACGAATGGAGAAAAAGTGTTTTGGTTCCGATTTTTAAGAATAAGGGTGATGTGCAGAGCTGTAGTAACTACAGATCAGTCACAGCATGAAGTTATGAGAAAGAGTAGTGGAAGCTAGGTTAAGAAGGGAGGTGATAATTAGTGATCAGCAGTATGGGTTCATGCCAGGAAAGAGCACTATAGGTGCGATGTTTGCTTTGAGGGTGTTGATGGAGAAGTACAGAAAAGGTCAGAAGGAGTTGCATTGTGTCTTTGTGGACTTAGAGAAAGCATATGACAGGGTGGCTAGGGAGGAGTTGTGGTACTGTATGAGGAAGTCACGAGTGTCAGAGAAGTATGTAAGAGTGGTACAGGATATGTACAAGTGTAGTGTGACAGCGGTGAGGACTGCAGTGGGAGTGACAGATGCATTTAAGGTGGAGGTGGGATTACATCAAGGATCAGCTCTAAGCCCTTTCTTATTTGCAATGGTGATGGACAGGTTGACAGACGAGATCAGACAGGAGTCCCAGTGGAATATGATGTTTGCAGATGACATTGTGATCCTGGAGAGGTGAAGATATGCTCTAGAAAGAAGAGTAATGAAGGTCAGCAGGACTTAGACAGAATATATGTGTGTGAATGAGAGGGAGGATAGAGGAATGGTGAGAATACAGGGAGTAGAGGTGGTGAAGGTGGATGAGTTTAAATACTTGGGATCAACAGTTCAGAGTAATGGTGAGTGTGTAAGAGAGGTGAAGAAGAGAGTGCAGGCAGGATGGAGTGGGTGGAGAAGAGTGTCAGGAGTGATTTGTGACAGACAATTACCAGTAAGAGAGAAAGGGAAGGTCTACAAGAGGGTAATGAGATCAGCTATCTTATATGGGTTGGAAACGGTGGCATTGACAAAAAGGCAGGAGTCAGAGCTGGATGTGGCAGAGTTAAAGATGTTAAAATTTGCACTGGGTGTGACGAGGGTAGACAGGATTAGGAATAAGTATATTAGAGGGTCAACCCAGGTTGGAAGGTTTGGAGACAAAGCCAGAGAGGCAAGATTACGTTGGTTTGGACATGTGCTGAGGAGGGATGAAGAGTATATTGGAAAAAAGATGCTAAGGATTAAGCTGCCAGATAACAGGAAAAGAGGAAGGCCTAAGATAAGGTTTATGGATGTGGTGAGAGAGGACATGTAGGTGGTTGGTGTGACAGAGCAAGATGCAGAGGACAGGAAGAAATGGAGTCAGGAGGAGAAGGTAACCTCACACAACACAATTCCAGTATCACATAGTCCCACCACATCAGCGAACCAAGCACATAAATACACAAAAACATACTCGGAGGTTCTAAATAAAAATCTACCTAAGCAATAGAGACCTCCAAAGCAGACATCCAAGCAAACGCTACCTCAAAACAAAACACACACAACACATAACCCACAAAGTCAGTGTGCCAAGCAGCCACAGCCCTTAAGGCTGAATAACACACCTGATACTCTTGTAATAGGTGACTCTATTGTCAGACACACTGACGTCCCGCTCACCAGGCTGAATAAAGAGAAGGTCACGGTGAGCTGCCTGTCGGGTGCTAGGATCCGCCACATAACGCAAGCACTCAGGTCACTCCAAAGCAAATACAAATATGACTCAGTCATTGTACATGCTGGTGTGAATGACCTGAGACGTACCTCCCTGGACTACATGAAAAGAGACATAGAGGAGCTCTCTGATCATGTAGCCCAGGCTGGTATAACCCTGACCTTGAGCAGCATCTTGCCCTCACCTAGAATGATGCCACAGTACAAACACAAAATGATCGATTTTAACAATTGGCTAAAATTTTGGTGTCATTGAAAGGGGATCCAGTGTCTGTCAGCCTGGGATGACATGCTCGACAAGCCACGTTGCTTCGCTAGGGACGGCTTGCACCTGTCACCACTGGGCTTTCTGATATTGGCAAAGGCTCTTGCCACCCCCATAGTGCCTTTTTTAGGCAAGGCTCAAAAGTCAAACCCACCCCCATAGACAGCACAAGGAAAGTACAGTTTTGTACCTACCATAAATGTAGATGTTCGAAGATCCACATTGCTGCAGTCCTTACACTTGGGTAGTCCGCTGTCCTCGGTCGGCCCGAATATCAAAGTATAAGGCTGACGTCAGTCAAGGCGCATTTGACTGACATCAGGACGTCAGGGTACAAATGCGCATGACCGACGTCATATCCTCAGTCTTTTCTTGCCCCAGATGTCAGAAGACCCTAAAAAGAAAGGCCAAAACCAAAAGACAGCAAACAACCAACCAACCACCCTTGCACTAATAATATGTACAATATATACAATATACACAATATTGACAACCCAACCCACACAACCGCCTCTAACTACAGAGCGGAAGGAGGAGGTAAATTGACTGCAGCAATGTGGATCTTGAACATCTACATTTATGGTAGGTACAAAACTGTACTATATTCTTCATCTCACATTGCTGCAGTCCTTACACTTGGGTAGAATCCCAAAGCAGAGGTAAGGAGGATGGCCAAACTATAAAGAAGCAGGAGCTGCCAAAATGCCCTGCAAAATAGCAGTGGCAAAACCAGCCCTAGATTTAGAGTAAAGTGGAAGGTGATAATGCCTAGAGAAAGTATGCACTGAACTCCAAGTAGCTGCCTCCAAAATATCTTTAGTTGCCACCCCTTAAAAAGCTGTCAAGTGGCAGTAGCCCTAGTGGAATGAGGCCTAATCCCAGCTGGAATCTCCTTGCCATGATGGGAATAACAGAAAGCAATGCAAAACCCAATCCACTTAGAAATAGTTTGTTTTGACACAGGCTTGCACTGAGAACTCAAAGCAAAAGAAACAAATAACTGCTGAGACTGCCTGAACCCTTTAGTTCTGCTCAAATAATATCGCAACTGCCTGTGTACATCTAAAGTGTGCAAAATCTTTTCCCCTTTATTTTGGGATTTGCATAAAAGTAGGCAAATGAATAGTTTGGTTTAAAGCCACACTAGAAACCACTTTAGGCATAAAGGAAGGATTAGTACGAAGATACCCTATCCTTATGGAAAATTAAGAAAGGCTCAACCGCCATAAGGGCCTGCAATTCAGAAACCCTTCTTGCAGAGGTAATGGCTAACAAAAGCAGTCTTCCATGATAAATATTTCAACTCGGTAGTAGCTGCAGGCTCAAAAGGTTGTAGAGTGAGTTTCTCCAACACAAAATTGAGATCCCAAGCAGGAGTAGGAGCTCTAATGGGGGTCTTATATTCTTTGCCCCTCTAAGAAATTGCTTGAACAAAGGATGAGAAAACAATGGTGGGTCACAATCATAGTGAGCGAAATTGCTGCAGCATGAACCTTAATAGAAGAGAAGGACAAACCTTTGTCCAGTAACTCAGTAAGATATTGAAGAGCCACACTTAAATTAGGCTCAGAAACATCAAAATCCTTTGCTGCACTCCAAAATAAAATCTCTTCCATTTATCTGCACACTTTCCTTGTACTAGGCCTTCTAGCTTCCAAAATAACATTCAAAACTTGCTGTGGAAGTTGAGACCCACTATGGTTCAAAACAGAATATGCCAGGCTGTTAGGTGAAGAGAGTGAAGCTTGACATTGAGCAAATGACCGTCCTCCTGAGACAACAGGTGTGGAATCGAAGGCAAAGGCCATGGAGGCTCCTGCACCAGACTTCTCAGTAATGGGTACCAATGCTGTCGAGGCCAATCTGGAGCTATTAAAATCATCCTTGGCTTGTCCTGTCTGGCCTTTAGTAGTACCTTTGGGAGGAGAGGCAGAGGTGGAAAGGCATACACATGAAGATTGCTCCAATTGAAAGAAAGAGCATCCACTTTCCAAGCTGTGGGATGAAACCTTTTGCAAAACTTTGGCAGCTGGTGGTTTAGTGGAGAAGCGAACAGATCTATGTCTGGAGTTCCCCATGACACTGTCAATTTCTGAAATACATGAGGATCCAATTTCCACTCGTGGGGATCCATAATTCGTCTGCTCAACACATCTGCTAAGGAGTTCTGTGCTCCGGCAGAAACCTTGCCTGAAGATTTAGCTGTAAACTGAGAACAGTCTCCCACAAAATCATTGCTTGCCTGCATAGAGGATAAGAATGTGTTCCCCCTTGCTTGTTGATGTACCACATGACAGTTGTGTTGTCTGTTAGAATCAACACCTGCCCTGGAAGAAGTAAATCCTTGAAAGCTATTAATGCAAACTGGACTGCTAACATCTCCTTCAAGTTGATATGTAGATGTTGTAGTCTGGCAGGCCACTTGTCTTGTATCCACTTTCCATTCAGATGAGCTCCCCAAGCTTTGTCTGAGGCATCTGTCGTTAGAATCTGACTCGCCTCTGGCCGGGTCACAGAGAGTCCCTTGTTTAGGTGACATTCCTGAGCCCACCACAACAATTCCTTTTGAATGCAAGGTATTATTTGAATGACAGTGTCCAGATCCTGGCAGTGCTGTGTCCATACATTTTGAGATACCATTGTAGCTTCCTCATATGCAGTTTGGCATTGGGAAGCACCAGAATACAAGATGCCATGAACCCCAAGGCTTGAAGGACTGTCCTTGCAGTCAGCCTGGACTGATGAGACAATTGATGAAAGTAAAGGGAAAGATTCTTTTGTTTGTCCGGGGTCAAAAGGCCATCTGGGATGCTGTATTCAGTCTTACACCCAGAAAGCACATGTCCTGAGAGGGTACTAGACTGGACTTTATTTCGTTCACAGAATACCCCAGGCATCTTAGCACTGCTATCACATATTCCAAATGATGAAGAAGCTCGTCCCTTCCTTGAGCCAGAATCAGGCAATCGTCCAAATAAGGATAGATCTGTATTCCTTTTAGCCTGAGGAAAGCTATCACTGGAGCCAGAACTTTCGTGAACACTCTGGGCAGTAGATAAGCCAAAGGGCAATGCAGAGAACTGATAATGAGAAGTCCCAGCCCGAAAACGCAGATACTTCCTGCAACTCAGTCTGATAGGAACATGAAGGTAAGCCTCCTTGAGATCCAAAGTTACCATCCAATGATCTTTGCCCAGCAGAGGTAAAAGCTGTTGTAACGTCAACATTTTGAACTTGGGAATATCCAGATAAGTGTTGAGGATAGATAAATCCAAAATTGGTCTCCACGTGTTCCCTTTCTTTGGTACTAGGAACAGGCGAGAATAAAATCCTAGGCCCACTTCTGGCATAGGGGCCGGCTGTATGGCCCCTATTTGAAGTAACAGAGAAATTTGTTTGTGAGCCTCTATTCTTTGCTGAGGAGGAACGTCTGGCATGCCTTTGAAAGGAGGCAAGGTATGGAAATAAAACCTGTAACCGTGGTGTATGATATCCAACACCCATCTGTCTTGGGTAATTAAACTCCAATTTTCCTTGAAAAGTGCCAACCTTCCTCCCAAAGGTGCTGCCAGACGAGAAGGCTCTGGCAGCTGAAAAGGTAGGTCATTGGGTCTGCTTACGAAAGGACTGACCCCTGCCCTCACCTGAAGACTGTGCAGGTGAACTCCCTGTTCTAGGCCTGAAAGAGCCCTGAGCTCTGCCCCTACCACGCCTAGATCTACCCCTAGACTGGGAATCATAAGAAGGATACGTCCACCCCTTGGTAGGCCAATTTCTACTAAACTTCGGAGGCTGAACCTGCAAATAATCTTTAACAGTCTGCATAGACTTAGCCTGGTCTTCCATTTTCTTTAAGACTGCCTCAACAGGAGAACCAAACAACACATCAGATTGTAAAGGAGCATCTAAAATCCTTGTCTTAACATGGTGAGATAAATTCTGATCCCTCAGCCAGGCGTGCCTGCGAAGAACTGACCCAGTGGCAGCCACCCTAGACGAGGCCTGTACAGCATCAAAACCACATTGCAAAGAATGCTTACCCACCTGTTCAGAAACATGTACTAAATCTTTTAACTCTTTACACTCAATTCCTTCCGCCAGAGCATCTACCTTAGACTTCAATTGAGAAAGTAGATAGTTTTGGTATTTCAACATGTGAAACTGGCAATTCAAAGCCCTCATAGCTAGGGTGGAAGAAGTATAAACTTTCTTTCCCCATCTATCCAAAGCCCTGGCCTCTTTATCTGGAGGAACCGTATTTTTGACAACAGAAGCCTTAACACCCTTAGCCCCTGACTAACAGTTTCTGGGTCTGCCCTAGGACTCTTAAAAAGATACTTATGAGCTTCAGGCACCCTGTAATACCTATCCGGTTTAACAGGAGCAGGAGGCAAAGAATCAGGATTAAGAGAAGCCTCTGCAAACACATCTTCCACAACATCCAGAACAGGAGGTATAGCCAAAGGCCTATGCTGGGGTAAAAACAAAAATTCCCTAAGCCTTTTCCTGGAATCAGAGAAGTCCTGACCTTCCCACTTAAAATGCTCCCTCATGGAATGAAGAGTCTCTGAAAAGAAAAATCCTCAGGAGGAGAAGCAGAAGAGTAGAATCATCCACATCAGAATCAGAATAAGGAGAATACTCCTGCAAGTCTTCAGTCAAGACTCTGAAACATCGAAGCCTGCTCAAAACTCCTAACTCAGGTTCCACCCTAGGTCTCTTATCAGGAGGGGCAAAGAACCTCTAATCAAAGTAATCAAATCTTCTGCCATTTTAAGCATATGCTTCTTGGGCACAGATCCTGAAGAACTAGAGGTGACACCAACTGAAGCTAAACCTGGCCTGCCTCTGGGAGAAGCCTTGGAAACAGAAGGAGAGGCCTAACCACCCTAGGAAGGGAGGGGAGTACAGTAACCTGAGAAGCCCCTTCAGCCTGACCTGCCTCCTGAGAGGCCACATCCTGCAATAACAAAGTCTCTCCCTGGGACTCCAGAGAAACCTCCGCGAACCACCGCTCCACCGACACCTCTAAAGAACCGGGCGTCTGCACGGACGGCTCTTCTAACCTAGGCTTAGCTGCTTTGTCCTTGCGCTTCTTGAAGAAGCGGCCGGAGCATCCGGCGGCATATTATAATCGCACCGCTCCAAGACTAACCTGGCACAATCTAACCTTCTCTTAATAGTGCGCTTATTGAATCTAGCACAAAGCGACACCCAACAACGTCGTGCTCAGGCTCTAAACAAGGAATACACAAAGTATGATAATCTCTATCGCGGTATCTGTTTCCCACAAGAAATACAGTTATTCACTTTTCTGACATCCGGTAAACCACTGAGGCAAGAAAAAACTAAAATATTCTAACGGGTACCAATAACTTTGACTCGGTCTGAAACTCCGAATTCGAAAAATTTCAGAACGCCGAACGGCACTTGCAACGCTGCTTCTGCATCGGACCATGCGGCAAAAAAGACTGAGGATATGACGTCGGTCATGCGCATTTGTACCCTGACGTCCTGATGTCAGTCAAATGCGCCTTGACTGACGTCAGCCTTATACTTTGATATTCGGGCCGACTGAGGACAGCGGACTACCCAAGTGTAAGGACTGCAGCAATGTGAGATGAAGAACATCAAGAAACTAAGGGTAATGCTGCTAAATGCCAGAAGTCTTAACCTCAAGATGCATGCACTCGAAGCTCTCCTCAGTATGGAGAACATCGATATCTGTGCAGTGACAGAAACCTGGTTCAAGGCTCCAGAGAGCACCCCAGCACTACCAGGCTATACCTCATATCATGCTTTTCGGCCCCAAAACCCGGACCGAACCACAAAGGAGGGAGTTTCCATATTTATCAAGGATATCCACACCTCCAGGTTAGTGGCATTGCACGAAGTATCAGAGACCATCCATGTGCAACTAACAGTGGGCAAGACTGCTTTTCAGTTTATAGCATCCTACAGACCACCCTCTCAAAGTCAGGAATCCCACTCGGCTTTCCTGAAAACATTGGAGAACATGAAGATCTCTCCGAACACCATTATATTGGGCGACTTCAACTACCCAAACAATGACTGGGAGCACTACTCAAGCCCCAGCACCTTAGCCCAAAGGTTCCTGGAAATTATAAACTCAAATGCTATGGAACAACTAGTCACAACTCCCACAAGAGGGGACAACATACTAGACCTGATCATTACCAACATGGGGACTCTATGCTCCACACCAGAAGTATATCCCTCATTGGTAAGATCAGACCATAAATTAATTTCACTGGATGTCCACATCCCCACCCCCAGCCCAGAAAACCACAGTGAAAAACTTCTCAAAAGCGAACTTCTTACTTCTCAAAACCAAAGTGGAATCCTTCAAGGCCCCAGGGCCAGTGGAAACTATGGCCCAAACTGCAGAATCCTATATAAACGCATTCTACGGACATCTCCAGGAATGCATGGATCATGCTATCCCAAACAAAACCAAGACCCAATCATCCAAAGGCAGGCATCCAGTCTGGTGGACCCCTGCCATAAATAAACTGTACAACAGAAGGAGGAAGCTACTACATGATAGAGCAAAATCCCTAATAGGGAAGGCATCTCTGATCAGTACTAGCAAAAAATTACGATCCCTCATAAAATCCTCCAAGGCCAGCTTCGAGAGAAAAATTGCACAGGACACCAAAGACAATCATAAGGCCTTTTTCAGTTATGTTAGGAACCTGGTATGCAACTCCCAGACTTGTTCTGAGTTGATTCTAAACAACAAAAAATACACTGAACCCACAGACATCGCCAATATCCTGGCAGACAGGTTCAGTGCAAACCCCCAAAAAAGAGCAAGTATCTATCTCGGCAGAGGGCTGCCTCCCAAACATCTCTGATGCTCAGGTGAAGGCTGCCCTCTCCAAAGCAAAAAACACTGCTTCCATGGGACCACATGGCGTCCCAGGTTGCGTTCTACATGAACTCCAAGAGGAGCTAATCCCTCAAATAAAACAGCTATACAATCTCAGCCTCACTACAGGATATGTGCCCACAGAATGGCGTACAGCAACAGTGGTCCCACTCCACAAAGGTGGAGCCTCTACGGACCCTGGAAACTATCGCCCCATAAGCCTGACTAGCTTAGTCTGCAAGGCTATGGAGAGAATCATTATGGAGCTCATAAACAAAGACATTGGGGACCTACAGACAATAGAGCCTACCCAGTTCGGCTTTGTCAAGGGCAGATCCTGCCTTTTGAACCTGGTTGACTTCTTCGAAACAGTCACCAAAGCCATAGATGAAGGGAAGGTAGTCCGCACAGCCTATCTGGACCTTGCAAAGGCATTTGACACAATACCCCACTCGGGCATCATAGATAAGCTATCCAGCTTAAATATAAACCCCTATGTCACAAGATGGGTCACAAACTGGCTCAAAGACAGAACCCACAGAGTGAGAGTTGCTGGAGCCATGTCAGACTCGAAACCGGTCACAAGTGGCATCCCACAGGGTTCTGTCCTGGGACCACTCTTGTTCGGTATATACTTTTCCGAGGTACAGGCAAACGTGGGAGGACTATGGCTCACCAAGTTCGCAGCGACTGCAAACTGGCCATAATCAGCTCTCCAGCTGACACAAACATCCTTCAAAAAGGTCTCACAGAGACAGATAACTGGTGCCAGTGCCATGGTTTAAAGCTAAATGCCAAAAAATGTATAGTCATACCTTTGGCAAAAACAATGTGCCCACAAATTACCACATAAGCGGAAACCCATTAAGTACAGAGAAAGTTATTAGGGACCTGGGGACCCAAGTTGATAGCAATCTCTCCTTTGAAAACCACATTGCCAAAGTGGTTAGAAAGACCTTCTACATAGCCCACCTCATCACGAAGGGTTTCACATCTAGATCAAGAGAGGTAATCGTGCCCCTTTATTCATCCCTCATCAGGCCCATCATAGAATACAATGCCCCTTTTAGGATGTACCTTACCCGAAACCTGCAGCAATTAGAAAGACCCCAAAAGTATCTCACCAAGAGGATCAAGGGTCTCAAACAGATGCCATATGCTGCTCGGTTAAAAAACTCCAGCTCTACTCAGTTGCATACCGCCTACTTCGAGGCGATCTATGCCTGACATACAAAGCTATGTCAAATCCAGAATTGATGGACATGCTCCACCTCAGTAAATCTAAATCCCTTAGAGCCACACGCTCGAGGGAGTTGAACCTCAGCACAGAAATAAATAGAACTTGCTGGAGGGACAGGTTCATAACCCAGAGGCTCCCTTCGCTCTGGAATAGAATTCCAGTTCATGTGAGGCAGAGCACCTCACTGAATCTCTTCAAGAAGAATTTTGATAGGTGGATGGGGGATCGTAGGTTTGTCCCAGGGATTACTCCCGTGTCACTATTAGACAGAGGCACAGTAAACTAAACCTTAAAAAGGGCACAGTATACTCAAATCAAGGGGTGGCGTAAGCCATACAGAATCGGGCTAGGCTTATAATTGCCCCAGGGCAGATAGCCTAGTATGAACCTATGAGATGATCCGCTGTGCGACCCCTAATGGGAGCAGCCGAAAGAAAAAGAAGAGGTATTATGTTTGCGCAATCCCCACTGCAACAGTCTTGCTACATTATTATGCCTTTCAGTATACAGGTCCTCTGCTATTAGTGTATCACACCCAGCAACAAGATGTGAAACGGTTTCCAGTTCTGATTTACAGAACCTGCATTTGTCTATTTCTCCCATATGTTCAAAGGACTTTGTAAACAAATGTGTACACAAGTCAACTATCCTTGGCCCCTAACATTAACTGTTCATCTTTTGGTTTACATTCCACTCTCCTTAACCTTTCCTGGGTGAGATCCTGATTGACATTGGGTTGTTCCATGAGTTTTCAGTACTTGCAACTAAATTTATAACTTTCCACATTTCTTTCCTTCTGATCTGATCCTTCTCCTTATATTCTTTCTTTTTTTTTGGCACATTCAGTTACTGCGTAATTTTAGTCTACTTCTGCTTTGGTTTCCATTCCTGCTTGACACCCATATGCTTCTGCTAACCTAAGCAGGGAAGTTGTCTTAGATTTGTTCTCTCCATGTTTCAAAAACTTTCACTATGTTTGGATCTGGTGAGGGCAGCAGACAGGTATGCAGTACTACAATTGGAGATCTATACATGTATTCAGTTTCGAGGAGGTCCATACCTCCTTCAGAATGAGGAATATATAACCTTGGTATACACTGATTTTTATATATCATTTGATAAGACTGAAGCATTTTTCTTGTTTTCCTGTCTAACTGATCCAATACCTTTTGGGGCTAGTCAATCAGCCCAAAACTGTATGTTAGAACATCAACATACTGGTATATAGCTTGGAGTTTGTTCCTAGATGTCAGGCCTGTTTTCAGTATTAGTTTTAGTCTTTTAAAATATTCCTTACTGACTTTTGTTGGCATTTGTCCGTGTTTCATTGCCGATCCTTCATCAATTCCCAGATATTTATATATTCCCTCCTACTCAAGTTCCTTTACATCACATTCTTGCTCAGACTGATGTTTTCTTGGTGCTGCAACTTTCCTCAGATGATTTATATCATCTGAGAAAGTTTTTGACCACTTCCAGTTGTGCTTTCAGCTCCACATCTGATGAACTATACAGTCTTAAACCATCCACAAAAAAGATCATGAGAAGTCTTTGCATTTTGCTGTTGTCTGGGTGCCAAATTGTAACCATGACCTAATTTGTCAAGTAGACAGCTTAATGGGTTAAGGAAAACACAAAAGAGCAGCGGAGATAAAGAGTCACCTTGGAATATGTCCCACTTTTCAGTTTTATTCCTGGGATAATAATTTATCCTTTATCATGGCTTAGATGCAAAGTGGTTTGCCACTGTTTCATGATCACTGTGATATAACTGATCAGTGTAGTGTGCATCTCTAAGCACTCCTTTACCCATGAATATGGGATGTTGTCAGATACTTTTCTAAACATCTGTCCAGGCTGTACTTTAATTCTTCCCCTTTTTACAATTCTCCATTATAACTTTATTTAACAATAAATGATCCTTTCCTCCACATGACTTTCTGTTGCTACCCTTTTGTTCTAGCTCCATGATTACGTTTTCTTCTAAATGACTATAAACTCTGTCAGCATCAGTTCCAGTATATAGTTTATACATCACTGGAAGGCGAGTTATTGGTCTACATTTTTTAGGATAGCTTACAGTTTCACTCTTAAGGAGGAGTATCATTTTTTGGCTATGTAATGACAGTTACATCACTATAATGCACTTGGTTACATCTAAAAGCAATCACTGTAGCTGCATACTTAGTTTAACTAGTTAATAAACTTTAATCTCTCAGTTTCACTTATGGTTTGGAAGAAAGGAAAGTGATGATGGACTCTTAAAAGAAAACTTGACTCTATAGGAGAATACATTTTTGATAATATATTGATATGCTATAACTAATAATATATCAGAGTCACACTCAGTGTATCTTATTATATTTTAACGTCTTACACTTCAAAGTGGACCTCATAGTGACAGCCAAGAGTTCCTATAATATGACACAACCTAGAAATAATAAAAGTGTTGATTTTTTTCACCACATTTAGATAAAATGCTACTGCTGTGAGTCAATGATTTTACAAAGTGTCTATGAAGATTGTACAGTGCTTCTTTTAATATAGCTGTTCTTATTTTTGCTTACTCTAACCTGAAAAAAAATCTTCATTGTCCAACTAACTTTTCTTTAATACAAAATAGGACAAAACTTTATGCATGATTTTTGTTAGTGTTCAAAGCTGTACTACTTAAAAATACCCTTACCCTCTTCTCAGACTACTGCCGTTTACAAAAGCTGTCAGCTCTGGTCATTCATCCTTAACTGACAGCTGTTATTTCATAAAGCTTGCAGGTAAATGAAATCTGACCATAGTTTATAATGGTGTGCTGAATTTTATAGTTATATGGATAACATCAGCACTTCACAGGACTGAAACAAGAGTATATATCAGCTTGTTTTTACAGTATTAAACTGTATAACTAATAATTGATCTTCATAAAGTGTACATCAGATAAAGAGGAACTTGTTTCAAAGAGTTAATTTACTTATTTACTTAAGTTTGTTTACTGAGGTAATGCACGGATTCCCATAAACCATTTTCAGACACAGGCAGGTAAATGCAAATATATCAGTTAGAAAAATTAGTAAAAGCATAAAAAGTACAGTTTTGTACCTACCATAAATGTAGATGTTCGAAGATCCACATTGCTGCAGTCCTTACACTTGGGTAGTCCGTACCGGCCGTCCCGGCCAATATCAAGCCCGGATGACGTCGGTCAAGCGCATTTGACACTGACATCGTTATTTATCAGGCGCATGACCGACGTCATATCCTCAGTCTTCTTGCCCCAGATGTCAGAAGACCCTAGAAATAAAAAGACAGCAAACAAACAACCAACCACCCTTGCACTAATTATATGTACAATATATAATACACAATATTTACAACCCAACCCACACAACCACCTCTAACTACAGAGGAAGGAGGGAGGGACTGCAGCAATGTGGATCTTACATCTACATTTATGGTAGGTACAAACTGTACTATGTTCTTCATCTCACATTGCTGCAGTCCTTACACTGGTAGGGAATCCCAAAGCAGAGGTAAGGAGGATGGCCAAACTATAAGGAAGCAGGAGCTGCCAAAATGCCCTGCAAAACAGCAGTGGCAAAACCAGCCCTGGATTTAGAGTAAAAGTGGTAGGTGATAATGCCTAGAGAAAGTATGCACTGAACTCCAAGTAGCTGCCTCCAATATCCTTGGTTGCCACCCCCTCAAAGCTGTCGAAGTGGCAGTAGCCCTAGTGGAATGAGGCCTAATCCCAGCTGGAATCTCCTTGCCATGATGGGAATAACAGAAAGCAATGCAAAACCAATCCACTTAGAAATAGTTTGTTTTGACACAGGCTTGCCCTGAGAACTCAAAAAAGAAACAAATAAACTGCCTGTGTACATCTAAAGTGTGCAAAATCTTTTCCCCTTTATTCTGGGGATTTGCATAAAAAGTAGGCAAATGAATAGTTTGGTTTAAAGCCACACTAGAAACCACTTTAGGCATAAAGGAAAGATTAGTGCAGTGAAGATACCCTATCATATGGAAAATTAAAGGCCTTTCCAACATAAGGGCCTGAATGCAGAAACCCTTCTAGCAGAGGTAATGGCCAAAAGGCAGTCTTCCATGATAAATATTTCAACTCAGTAGTAGCTGCAGGCTCAAAGGTTGTAGAGTGAGTTTCTCAACACAAAATTGAGATCCCAAGCAGGAGTAGGAGCTCTACGTGGGGTCTTATATTCTTTGCCCCTCTAAGAAATTGCTTGAACAAAGGATGAAAACAATGGTGGGTCACAGTCATAGTGAGCTGAAATTGCTGCAGCATGAACCTTAATAGAAAGAAGGACAAACCTTTGTCCAGTAACTCAGTAAGATATTGAAGAGCCACACTTAAATTAGGCTCAGAAACATCAAAATCCTTTGCTGCACTCCAAAATAAAATCTCTTCCATTTATCTCGTGCACTTTCCTTTGTACTAGGCCTTCTAGCTTCAAAATCACATTCAAAACTTGTTGTGGAAGTTGAGACCCTCTATGGTTCAAAACAGAATATGCCAGGCTGTTAGGTGAAGAGGAGAGTGTTTGATTGGCAAATGACTGTCCTCCTGGGACAACAGGTGTGAATCAAGGCAGGCAAGGCCATGGAGGCTTCCTGCCAGACTTCTCAGTAATGGGTACCAGTGCTGTGAGGCCAATCTGGAGCTATTAAAATCATCCTTGGCTTGTCCTGTCTGACCTTTAGAAGTACCTTTGGGAGGAGAGGCAGAGGTGGAAAGGCATACACATGAAGATTGCTCCAATTGAAAGAAAGAGCATCCACTTTCCAAGCTGTGGGATGAAACCTTTTAGGCAAAACTTTGGCAGCTGATGGTTTAGTGGAGAAGCGAACAGATCTATATCTGGGTTTCCCATGACACTGTCAATTTCGAAATACATGAGGATCCTGCTCAACACATCTGCTAAGGAGTTCTGTGCTCCTGGCAGAAACCTTCCTGAAGATTGAGCTGTAAACTGAGAGCAGTCTCCCACAAAATCATTGCTTGCCTGCATAGAGGATAAGAATGTGTTCTTGCTTGTTGATGTACCACATGACAGTTGTGTTGTCTGTTAGAATCAACACCTGCCCTGGAAGAAGTAAATCCTTGAAAGCTATTAATGCAAACTGGACTGCTAACATCTCCTTCAAGTTGATATGTAGATGTTGTAGTCTGGCAGGCCACTTGTCTTGTATCCACTTTCCATTTAGATGAGCTCCCCAAGCTTTGTCTGAGGCATCTGTCGTTAAAATCTGACTCCGCCTCTTCAGGGGTCACAGAGAGTACCGTGTTTAGGTGTCATTCCTGAGCCCACCACAAAAATGTCTTTTGAATGCAAGGTATTATTTGAATGACAGTGTCCAGATCCTGGCAGTGCTGTGTCCATACATTTTGAGATACCATTGCAGCTTCCTCATATGCAGTTTGGCATTGGGAAGCACCAGAATACAAGATGCCATGAACCCTAAGGCTTGAAGGACTGTCCTTGCAGTCAGCCCGGACTGATGAGATAGTTGATGGAAGTAAAGGGAAAGATTCTTTTTTGTCCGGGGTCAAAAGGCCATCTGGGATGCTGTATTCAGTCTTACACCCAGAAAGCACATGTCCTGAGAGGGTACTAGACTGGACTTTATTTCTCTCACAGAATACCCCAGGCATCTTAGCACTGCTATCACATATTCCAAATGATGAAGAAGCTCGTCCCTTCCTTGAGCCAGAATCAGGCAATCGTCCAAATAAGGATAGATCTGTATTCCTTTTAGCCTGAAGAAAGCTATCACTGGAGCCAGAACTGTGAACACTCTGGGCGCAGAGATAAGCGAGGGCAATGCAGAGAACTGATAGTGAGAAGTCCCAGCTCGAAAGCAGATACTTCCTGCAACTTAGTCTGATAGGAACATGAAGGTAAGCCTCCTTGAGATCCAAAGTTACCATCCAATGATCTTTGCCCAGCAGAGGTAAAAGCTGTTGTAACGTCAACATTTTGAACTTGGGAATGTCCAGATAAGTGTTGAGGATAGATAAATCCAAAATTGGTCTCCACGTGTTCCCCTTCTTTGGTACTAGGAACGAAGCGAGAATAAAATCCTAGGCCACTTTTCGGGCATAGGGACTGTATGGCCCCTAATTGGAGTAACAGAGAAGAAATTCTGTGAGCCTTGTTCTTTCTCTGTTGAGAGGAGCAGCATGCCTGCCTTTGAAAGGAGGCAAGGTATGGAAATAAAACCTGTAACCGTGGTGTATGATATCCAATACCCATCTGTCTTGGGTAATTAAACTCAATTTTCTTTGAAAAGTGCCAACCTTCCTCCCAAAGGTGCTGCCAGACGAGAAGGCTCTGGCAGCTGAAAAGGCAGGTCATTGGTCTGTTCTGAAAGGACTGACCCCTGCCCTCACCGAAGACTGTGCAGGAGAACTCCTGTTCTAGGCCTGAAAGAGCCCTGAGCTCTGCCCCTACCGCTTAGACTACCCCTAGACTGACTGGGGAAGAAGGATAAATCCACCCTTAGTAGGCCAATTTCTACTAAACTTTGGAGGCTGAACCTGCAAAAATCTTTAACAGTCTGCATAGACTTGGCCTTGTTTCCATTTTCTTTAAAACTGCCTCAACAGGAGAACCAAACAACACATCAGATTGTAAAGGAGCATCTAAAATCCTTGTTTTAACATGGTCAGATAAATTTTGATCCCTCAGCCAGGCGTGCCTCTGAAGAACTGACTGACCCCAGCCACGAGGCCTGTACAGCAACAAAACCACATTGCAAAGAATGCTTACCCACCTGTTCAGAAACATGTACTAAATCTTGTAACTCTTTACAATCAATACCTTCCCATGAGCATCGACCTTAGACTTCAATTGTGAAAGGAGATAGTTTTGGTATTTCAACATGTGAAACTGGCAATTCAAAGCCCTCATAGCTAGAGTGGAAGAAGTATAAACTTTCTTTCCCCATCTATCCAAGGCGCTGGCCTCTTTATCTGAACAGGAACCGTTTCTTGACAACAGAAGCCTTAACACCTTTAGGCCCCTGGCTAACAGTTTCTGGGTCTGCCCTATGACTCTTAAAAAGATACTTATGAGCTTCAGGCACCCTGTGGGTATCTCGTAACAGGAGCGGAGGCAGAGAATCGGGATTAAGAGAAGCCTCTGTAAAACATCTTCCACTACATCCAAAACAGGAGGTATAGCCAAGGCCTATGCTGGGAAACAAAATTCCCTAAGCCTTTTCCTGGAATCAGAAGTCCTGACCTTCCCACTTAAAATGCTCCCTCATGGAATGAAGAGTTCTGAAAAGAAAAATCCTCAGGAGGAGAAGCAGAAGGAGAGAATCATCCCACATCAGAATCAGAATAAGGAGAGTACTCCTGCAAGTCTTCAGCCGAAGACTCTGAAACATCCCAGCCTGCTCAAAACTCCTAGCTCTCAGGCTCCACCCTAGGTCTCTTATCAGGAGGGGCAAAGAACCCCTAATCAAAGTAATCAAATCTTCTGCCATTTTAAGCATATGTCTTGGGCACAGTTCCTGAAGAACTAGGGTGACACCAACTGAAGCTAAACCTGGCCTGCCTCTGGGAGAAGCCTTGGAAACAGAAGGAGGGCCTAACCACCCTAGGCAGGGAGGGAGTATAGTAACCCTGAGAAGCCCCATCTGACCTGCCTCCTGAGGCCACATCCTGCAATAACAAAGTCTCTCCTGGGATCCCAAAGAAACCTCCGGTGGAACCACGGCTCCCACCGTACCTCTAAAGAGGTCCGGCGGCGCAGTTCTTCTAACTAAACCCTAAGCTTTACTGCGCTTGTTCTTGAGTGAAAAGCGCGAGCTATCCGGCAGAGCATATAATTGCACGCTTCGAAGACTAACCTGGCACAATCTAATCTCCTCTTTATAGTGCGCTTATTGAATCTAGCACAAGAGACGACCAACAACGTCGTGCTCAGGCCCTAAACAATACACAAAGTATGATAGTCTCTATCTTCTGACACCTGTCAAGTTTCCAAATACAATTATTCACTTTTCTGACATCCGGTAAACCACTGAGGCAAGAAAACTAAAATATTCCCCAACGTGTGTACTTTGACTCGGTCTGAAACTCGAAATCGAAAAATTTCCGGCGCGCGCGAAGCGCAACAATACCAGCTTCTGCGGACCATGCGGCAAAAAGACTGAGGATATGGCGTCGGTCATCAATGTGAGATGAAGAACATCAATATTTAATATAGAACAAAGCAGACATTAATGTGGAGAGACCTTCAACTAGCAAAGAGAACCATATGAATTATACAGTTTGTACATGGTGCTTACAAAAAAAATTAAAGCCAGTAGGTTTTACATTCATCTTCAAATGATAATAGAAACAGAATGTAATTACACAGTATTTACAAATTAGAATAATAGAATGGAATAATAGAGTAGAAAACAGAACAGCTGTTGGAGAAATCTTCATAGCACTATTAAGATAGCTGTGCAGTATAAGTAAGGGGAATGACACCTGCATTACATGATAGTTGCTGCAGGGAGTGCATGTACCATAGCCGTCTATGTATACATGTGTGTTTGAGAGTGATGGAGTATATGTGTAAGGTGTATGCCAGTGTATGAAAGTGTTGGATTGTCAATGCAGATGGAGCATATGTATGTACATGTCTTGGACACTTCCAGGCAGAGTTGGGGGAGTGTTAGGCTACTAGACTAGCAAGGATGCACTGGCTATGTTGGGGGGTGGGGGGAATAGACTACTAGGGATGATTTCTTTACCTCACAATGGGCTACATCCAAGGGGAACTGGCAGTGAATTTGGTGAGGGAGGGGTACTGGTGCAAGACACAGGACTGGTACACCTTGGGAACAATAGGACTGCATGTACCACAGCAAGGACAGTTGTCTGTAGTACTGGCTCTTATACACTGTATGCATGTGTCTGTCTGCCTGTCAGCATGTCTGTGTATGCTTCTCTGAGGTAGTGGGGAAGTCTGTACCTGGGTGTGGTCTGCTAGTGCTAGCTTATAGAGCAGACTGCTAGGGAACTCAGTGGAGAAGTGCAGACCTGCTCCAATTGAGCAATTCATTGTCATACAGATTCATACTTAATTAGTTGTTGCTCCACTGGGGCTGTGCATGACTATACATTTTTAAATGGTGAGCAGAACAAAATGGCATACTCAGTGCTGAGCAAGTAACTCCACAGAGCCAATGATTATGAATCATGGCACTAGTCTTGAGATACAAAATTGTGGGCAGTGATAACAGGATAAAACTACAGGACATGCATTGTCTAATTAACATTATGCAGGCTAAGATAAATTCTTTTTTAAATCAGCATAAAATCTGAATGTGAAAGAATGGTGGGACATTCAATCAAGAGGAAATGAAAATACCTAACTAAATAAATAATTAAAGGTACTGAAGGGTTTCCAGCTACTAAACAACATCAAAGTAATATTACAGGGAGGAAAAATAACTAAGGTTAACTATACTGACAGATGGTACTTTCCTTTAAGTACTTTTCAGTGCTGAACACTGCATCAGTGAGGCAGTGAAATACTTTCAAAGCAGTAAAACCACATTAACAGAGGCTACACCAGGCAGTGGGGTATTATTTATAAAATATATGTAAGTGTAACTGTCATAACCGGGAAAAGCCGAAAGAAGAACAAAGGAATTGGTGTTTGCATTATACTAACTTACCTTTAATTTCTCTATAAACTGGCTAAAATTTCTCTAAATATTAAATCATTGTCATATAACTTCTATCTAGTCAACTAACATGTTCATACTATATTTAATTTGGTATAATTATTTAAACTGTACATTTTTTGTATTATTTTTGAAGACTGTAAAATTATTGTTCTTAAAATGTTTTGTAATACTTTGGAGTATTTCTCCATGGGACTGTGCAAAAATGGGATCCTATCCAAACAGACTTTCCTGGTAATCAAATGTCAATAAATACATAGAGTATAGGTTCATAGGTGATTATTAGGCTAACAGCCCAAGATCCCTTACAAGCTAGTCATATTTAACCAGAGTTTCCCAATTTTCATTAGCAAGGTGAACAAAGTTCACAGAGTTACAAGACTATGCCATGGTATCTAATACCACCTGCCTCTGTCCATGAGGGACATGGGTGCCACTCCAGGTGTAAATTTATGATTACATACCCATTGATCTAGACTGCATTTAAAGACAGTCAGGGAAGGGCTTTGCATCACGTTAATGGGAAGCTTGTGCCAAAGAACAGGTAATTTCTGAGAGAAGCATCTATCTCGAAACAGAATATTCATTTCAGAGGCTAGGTTTTTTAAAATCCCTGGAATGATTGACCCCTGTGGTCTTGAGGTGTACATATCCTTTACAAAGATGGATGCACCTCCTCCTTTGGTTCTTTTTTGCTCGGTTAGTGGTCTGAATGTATGGAAGGTGATGTAGCCTCGAACAGCGGGGTGCTTTCCGTGGCTTTGAACCATGTGTCAGTGACTGTACAGACGTCAGCACATCCTAAGGTGAGGAGTACTTCTAGGGAGAGCAGTTTCTTGTTTAGACTTTTAGCATTGAGCAGAAGTACCTTGAGCTTATCAGGAGAAGATTTTGTAAGACTGGGAGGTTGGTTACTTTGACACTACCTACAAAGGCACTACAAGGGTGGCTAAAGCCTTTGTCAGTATCCAAAAGTCTAGAGGAGACAGGTACAGATCATTTCTGGCAAAACAGCATGGTCTTTCTATTATGTCCTCCCAGGCTGACAAATACTGGATCCCCTTGGACTGACACCAAAAGTTAGACCAGTTGTTAAAGTCAATGATTTTTTGTTTGTATTGTGGCATCATCCTTGGAAGGTAGAATGCTGCTAAGGCTAGGCTCATGCCTGGGACACAATCTAACAGCTCAATCGTGTGTCTCTTCATACAGTCCAGGGAGGTATGTCTCAGCTCATTCACAGTCACATGGACTATGACAGAGTCATACTGGTACTTGTTGCTGAGCGACTTGAGTGCTTGTGTAATCTGTTGGATTGTGGTACCTGACAGGCAGCTAATCTAACATTCTCTTAAGCCAGGCCGGTGAAGGGGACATTCTTCTGTCCCACTATGGTGTCTCCTATGACCAGTGCATTAGGTTTTCTGGTGTTTTGTCTTGTGGGCTTGTTTGTTGAGACACTGGTGTGTGTGTATTATTATGTGTTGCAGTTGTTGTTTGCATTATTGTGTGTCCATGTGGTTTCCAATGGCTGCGTTTGGGAGGCCTCTGAGTTTTTCGTAAGTTACTAACAAGTACCTCTATGTGTCAAATCCTTATATAGTGTCAGAAGTGATGTGTATGTGCTGACAATTTGTTTGTCATTTGATTTGTCTGTGTAGGACAGTCTTGCCACCATTTTCATAGTACAACTACATCTCTCACATATAGTATTTACTTGTTTCAGGATTACGTGGTTATCAGTATACATTAGATAAATGCTACATTGCCTCAGGATGCCCATGTCCTTCAGGCTGGCCACAGAGATGGTAGGAAACTGCCCCATCCATGATATCAGGTTCTTACTGTGGGGTTTATCAGAGAAAGGAATGGGGTAATTTGACATGAATGTGCTGGTAACACACACTGAGTGGGAACTACACTTGTGTCTATGGTTAACGAACAGAGAGATGCTGCTCAGCACACAACTTAGTTGCTCCTAGAGCAGCAGGGGCAGGGTATGGTCTCAGTGATAGTTATTCTAGGGGGAATTTTAACTTCAAGGCATTTGCATCTATACAGCACGCAGCTAACCATCACTGTGTAGAGAGCAGCTTTGTGCAAATGCAAG